>NC_047095.1:48595119-48695119 GCF_902459505.1 Geotrypetes seraphini
ACAATCTAAACAGCCAAGACAGATAAACAGGATGTCATGGATACAGTTAACGGGAATGGGTAATCTGCTGGCTGGGTTGGAGGGCAGAGGGGAGTACAAGACAATTAAGCCATTGTGACATCACTGATGAGGTTGGCTCTTATTGGTGGAATGAGGCATTATGACATCACAATCTCAGCTCTGCTTCCCAAAGACAACATAAGAACATAAGCAGTGCCTCTGCTGGGTCAGACCAGAGGTCCATCATGCCCAGCAGTCCGCTCACACGGCGGCCCATCAGGTCCATAGTATTCCTCTATCTATACCCTTCTATTCCCTTTTCCTTCAGGAAATCATCTAATCCCTTCTTGAACTTCAATACCGTACCTTGTCCTATCACGCCCTCTGGAAGGGCATTCCAGGTGTCCACCACCCGTTGGGTGAAGAAGAACTTCCTAGCATTGGTTCTGAATATGTCCCCTCTTAATTTTGTCAAATGCCCTCTCGTTCTTGTAGATGGATACAGATAAGGGGAACGGTTAGTCAGCTGGCTGGGTTGGAGGTCAGAGGAGCAGGGTTAAGGATTGAAAGCTATATCAAAAAGGTGGGTTTTCAGTCTGCATTTAAACTAGGGAAGAGGCTTGACAGACAAACTCGGGTAATTTATTCCAGGCATAGGGGCAGCTAGATGAAAGAGATAAAATCTGGAATTGGCAGTGGAGGAGAAGGGTAACGCTGAGTGTCTTATCTGAGGAACGGAGTTCTCTGGGAGGTGTATATATAAGGAGAGAGAAGCGGGTAAGTTAGGGGCAGAAAAGGACTTAGTACCATTGGGCGTGATTCTCTAAAGTACTTAGGTGGCTATATTAGTGGCATATTAAGGGGGGGAGGGGCGATCTGCCTTGGGCACCATCTTGGTGGGGGCGCCAGCCCCCATCCTCCTCTTCACTACACCACTCCTTCCCTGCCCCCTCCCCACTACTGTACACATGCACCCCTTTCCCTTCCCCATACCTCTTTAATAGTCATAGGCCTGTGTTGGAGATAAGTGTTTGGACCCATTTTTTTCTCTACTTCTCACATTATTTGCAGAACTGCCCATTTCAAGCCGCCTAAATTGGAGCATTATTGAAGGCTGTATTTGAGTTTTTCTCTCCTATTAGTGGGGAGGTTGTTTTTTTTTGTGTTACCTTTGGTCTGTTTTCTGGAGCAGGCCTATGATTGAAAAATATTCCCTTTATAGGAACCTTTGGCACCTGGGGACGCTAACTGGTCTTGTTGACTTTGAGGCCGATTGATTAAGATTTTGTTTCAGCTCAGTGGGCTGTTTGATCTGGATAGTAAGAGACGTTTTTTCAAATAAATTTGTATTGTTTAATTCATGTCCCTTCCCATTAACTTGATTATATTGTGATAGTATTGGTAAACAAACACTGCAGTACAGTTCATAGTCACATGCGCGCAAGACAAAAGCGTGCGGACAATTGCGAGAAGACAATTGAGCGCGAAGACAACTGACAAATTGTCTTGCGCTCACTTGTGGATGCGGTCAATTGTCTTGCGCACAATTGTCTTCGTGCAATTGTTTGCGCACTTTTGTCTTGCGTGCATTTGACTTGCCACACTGCAGTACCTAGAGTTAAATGACACGCCTGATATAAGTTCTACAGTGTTGTGGGAAGGCTTAAAAGTGGTCATACGGGGACAGTTAACATCTACGGCAAGCACATATCAGGAAGGTTAGGAATCAAAAAGAATAATAATAATAAATTCATAATAATAATAAATTCATAATAATAATAAATTCATAATAATAATAAATTCATAATAATAATAAATTTATTTTTATATACCGCCATACCCGGGAGTTCTAAGCGGTTCACAACAATTGAATAAGAAACAAACAGTACAAGTTATATAAAAACAGCAATTAAAAGCCAGTAAACAGGGAAATACATAAAATTATAAAATGCATAAAAAGAATGCGGAGAATTTTACATAGCAAAAAATATAAAAAGTGTTAAGACCCTAGCCTAGTAAATAATTGAGTTTTTATCTGTTTTCTAAACTCCAGATAAGAAGAGGCCTCTAACACACACCGGGCAAGCCAAATATTTAGTTTGGCTGCCTGAAAGGCAAAGATTCTTTCCCAAAACCTTTTATACTGGCAAAATTTAACTGAGGGATAGGTGAACAGATGCAATCTTCGAGAACTCTTATTTGTATAACGTAGATTGAAGTGAGAGTTTAGGTAACTCGGAAGCATACCGAATGTTATTTTGTAACAGAAACAGGAGAACTTAAACAGAACTCTGGATTCGAATGGCAGCTAATGGAGTTTTTGATAGAAAGGGGTGATGTGTTTCCATTTCTTTAGGCCATAAAGAAGAGCATTAATAATAATAATAATAATAACTTTATTCTTATATACCGCCAACAATCTTGCAACTTCTAGGCGGTTTACAATAAAAGAAACTGTAAATACAATCAAGAGAAAACTTTAAATACAATCAAAGAAATTGTTAATACAATCAAGGGAAAACTTTAAATACAATCAAAGAAATTGTAGATACAATCAAGAGAAACTTTACGTACAGCAAATTAAAGAGTATAGCAGTGTATATCTCGTACAATGAATTAGAGAGTATAGCAGTGTACATCTGATAACATTAATAATGTTAACGTCAGTTTGTGTGTTGCAAGGCCAGGAAGTGCCAAGTTGTTTACATTGAAGTAGATATATTCCGTAAGTTAGTAGAGTGTTCATATTTTGTGAATAGGGGTTGGGGTTAACAGTTTGCACGTTCAGGTATGTGGTGATGTTACGAGGGGGATTGCTGTTCCGGTTCATTACCTAGGTATTTCAAGAATAAGTAAGTTTTTAGGTGTTTCCTGAATTCTTCATAGTTGTTTGTGTGCGCAATTAGTTTTTCTAGGTCTTTACCCCATGGCTGCTTCATATGATAGCAGTTGTTGATGGTGTCTCTTATATTTGCACCCTCTAGCCGGTGGGGAGACAAATTTCATGTGTGTTTTTCTTTCATGTCTGTTGGTTGGGAATGAGAAGAGGTCTGTAATGTATTTTGGGGCTAGACCATTTAATACTTTGAAGCAGAGACATCCTAGTTTGAACTTCGTGCGCGCCTCCATCGGCAGCCAGTGTAGGAGTCGGTAGGAAGGGGTTATGTGGTCGGACTTCTTCAGCCCGAAGATCATCCTGACTGCTGCGTTTTGTATCAGTTGTAGTCTTGAGATAGCTTGGTTAAGTTACAGCATGATAAAAAAATAAACAAACCAAGGCTTACAGATGCATGATATTCAATTTCAGTTGTATGATTTTGAATTGGCAAACATACAAGAGAAGTTACAGTGTAGACAACAATATTACTTTGAATTTAATAACCACTCTAGCAGACTATTGGCTCGACAGTTAAGGAAAAAACAATTACAAAATTATATTGCCAAACTGGAGTCTAAAGAGAGTTCTATATTGTATAATGATAGTGAAAGACAGGTAGAATACTTTTGAAATTTTAGATATGCCTGATACACAGCCATCTAGAGAAATGATTTTACAATTTTTGAAATGGATTATTATGCCCCAGTTAAAAGAGTCAGAGGTGACAATGTTAGACTACCTAATTCTTCATCAGAAATTTTACAAGCTATAAAAGACTTGACATAAGGTAAAGCACCTGGCCTAGATGGCTATATGAATACGTTGTATAAAACCTTTGGCCATTGTTTAGCTCCCATATTAGCCAGGGTATACAATGATATTGTAGAACACACAGTGCTACCGCACTCTTGGAGACTAGCTGGAGTCTTGTTGATCTTGAAACTGGATAAGGATCCCACGCAATGCGCCTTTATTAAAATTAATTGGTTAGTAGGCACCTAAATCAGTAGGTGCCTACCACTTTCAGGTAGGTGCCTAGTCCAAGGCACCCACCAGAAAGTAGGCATGGCTTGGGGTGGATTGTGGGAAGATCTTGGGCATGTTTTGCATATAGGTACTTGAAGTGGACTTAGGCACTAGAATTTAGGCCAAGAAAACCCTGGACATAAATAGGGGGTGCCTAAGGTTCAGATGCCTACCAGTGCCTAAGTCCACTTTAGGTGCCACTAGGTGAGATTCTATAAACAGCGTCCAACCTAAAACTGACTTGCACTATGTGTCGCGTTCTTCAGCGCCATTTATAGAATCGGGGCTTTTGTGCCTCCTATCAAGTGTTCCTGCATTAATTTTTTTGCAGATATCACATGCTAATGGTAACATTAGCATAAGACTTGCAAATAAAAACAAACCCTGCAAAAAGGCCACATTAAATCTGGGCTTACTGCGTTAATATTCATTGAGTCCAGGCTTTACCGTACTTTAGTAAAAGGCCCCTTTAAATAATAGCAATGATATTGTCGTGTTCTGCCTATCATTAGTTTGGAAATATTAAGCATTAAATTCTAGTGTACCATGAATGATTTTATTTATTGATTGGCTTGATATATCGCTTACACCATTCAAGGAACAAAGCAGTGTACATAAATAAATCATGCAAATGAAATGAGCTTCAGTGAATAAGAGGAAAGAATCAGCATGCATTCATTCAAGTTCACACGTACGTAGAAGAATAGGAAGTTTAACTATCATTTGACTTCAGCCAATATCACCTCCCCCCCCCCCGAAAACTGTACGAAATTATTACCAAAATTATTACTATTACAGGATCAATACCAAAATTACTAGTACAGAATAACTCAAGGTTCTGCCATTGTATACCATAAGCTCAACAGAATTCAAGCAGTAGAGTATATAAACTAGGAAAGGGAATATATGCCCCCTCTTTTACAAAGGTGCGCTAGCATTTTGAGCATGCGCTATTCCGCACGTTAAGGCTCTGGGAGGAGTGTGTGGCGCAGTGGTTGGATCTACAACCTCAGCACCCTGGGGTTGTGGGTTCAAACCCCGCGCTGCTCCTTGTGACCCTGGGCAAGTCACTCAGTCTTCCATAGCCCCAGGTACGTTAGCTAGATTGTGAGCCCACCAGGACAGATAGAGAAAAATGCTTGAGTACCTGATTGTAAAAACCGCTTAGATAACCTTGATAGGCGGTATATAAAATCCTAATAAAAACTTGAATGAAAAAAAACTAATGCACCTTTGTAAAAGGAGCCCTAAACATTAGCATGCGCTAAACATGTGCTAAATGCTAATGCGTGCATGTTATCCAATGGACGCGTTAGCGCATGTGTTGATTTAGCGCACGCTAAATCCTTGCTAAAACGCTTAGCGCGCCTTTGTAAAAGAGGGCCTTAGTCCAGCAATTTTCCTTTTTTTTTTTTGCTACAGTATTTTTCTACCGCAACAAAAGAAAATTGGAAAATCGCTGGACTGCCCCGAACTGTGTCGATTGGGCCGATAACTTTTCAGCGGCCCCCCTCGTACAATCTAAGGCCCTCTTTTACAAAGGCGCGCTAAGCGTTTTAACGTGCGTTCAGCGTGCGCTAAGTCAACATGTGCGCTAACAACAAATGCGTCCGTAGGATCATATGCACGTGTTAGCGTTTAGCACGTGACTAGCGTGCACTAATATTTACCGTGCGCTAAAAAGCATAGCACGCCGCAGTAAAAGAGGGGGTAAGTGTCTAGTTCTCGATGGAGACTGCCCCAACTATGTTGGTTGGACTGAGAACTTTTCAGCGGCCCCTTGCGTCTGTTTAATTGATAAATTCAGGGCCTGATATTCTAAAATACTTATGTGGTTGGCACAAATTGGCACAAGATTGATTTATTTATTTAATCCTTTATTCATTTTTAAACGTACAATAAGTGCATCAATATAATATAACAAATAGATCATAAATATATCACTTAATAGTCATCAAGAGTACACATAAAATGCTATTAACCCCCACCCTCCCCAACCCTTCCTATTATATAATCAAATACAATGTACAAAATTCATTAATAAAATAATAAAATTATCCCCCCTCCCCCCTTGTTCAATTATGAGGGGGGCACAAGATTTTTAAAAAATTGTTAAATACTTCTACGGGTATAAATTTTCTCCATTCATTGAACTGTGGCAAGTTCTACGGATCAAAATGATTCATATGCTTGGAGATGGGGTTAGTGCAGGCCCGGAATAGTCCAAGAAGCTGTTGACATAGTGGCAAAATCCAGCCACTTTTGAATAATTTATCAATTTAAGTTATGATTTTGTGTAGAGTTTGATAATTCACCTTAGATCAAAGCAGCAAACAATATAACATACAAGTAACAATGAAAATAATTTAATAATAATAAAAGTAAATAATGCCTTGCAGTTACAATAGAGTATATACAATGAATCCAAATCTGTAAAAAATAATTCAATTAAGCAAAAACAATCAGAAAAGAAAGTTTATAACCACCAATTACTAAAAACATGGCAGGTATATATGATGATGGGGAATTCTAACAATGGTTAGTATATAGTCCCTTAAGCCTGAATGTAACTTTCAGCCTGTTTTACAAAGTCGCGCTAGCGGCTACCACGTGGCAACAGCCCCAAAACTCTTAAAGGGCTCCATTTACGAACGTGCGCTAGCGTTTTTAGCGCATGCACAAGATTAGCGCGCGCTATATTGCACTGCCGCCTGCTTAAAAAACTACCACCTGCTTAAAAGGAGGCGTTAGCTGCTAGTGCGCGTGGCATTTTAGCATGTGTTAAAACTGCCAGCGTACCTTTGTAAAAGGAGCCCTAAATCTGTATGGGCTTTGTTAAACAGGCCCTTTGCGTGGCACAAAGGAGACAACACAAGTGGCATGACTGGTGAGTTGGTAATATTTATTGGTGGGCAATCTTTTCACATCCCTCCTGCGGGAGAGCAGTGATGCTGCTACCGACCATGGTTTTGCCTTAATGAAAACATGCCCTTTAAGCTAATGAGATTGGTTCTGACTTAGATGGGAGTTAATACTTGACACTTTTTTTTTTTTTACCTGCAATTAAGAATAAGAAAAAAAATGTACGGTGTTCTGTGTTAATTTAAAAAAAAAAAAAAAAAGTTTTTGCAACCTTGCCAAAATCCTCTTTGTTGTGTGAGGAGTTATGAACCATCTTCTACTGGCAGTTAGTTTTAAGATCATTAAATGATCTTCATTTCCAATATATTTAGAGAAGATTACAGCCCATCTAAATTGACCCTGCAGGAGACTTATTTCATTAATGGGCTGTCCTGTGCTAATGTGTAAGGCTAGAAAAATATATCTATTAAATTCTTAATGTATAAATGATGTTTCTGACTTTCTTCTTAATTACAAAGCAAAATTAGCCTGAAGTGAGCTTCTTCCTGGAAAAATGACCAATTTAATCCATCACACAGTTCAGGAGAAAACTTGTAAAAGAAATGAATTGCAGATACTGATTATATAGCAGATAATCCAGACCTAGGATCACCTGCTTATACCGTGGTGATTTTGATATGATGCTTGATTCAGGGGTCTCAAAGTCCCTCCTTGAGGGCCGCAATCCAGTCGGGTTTTCAGGATTTCCCCAATGAATATGCATGAGATCTGTGTGCATGCACTGCTTTCAATGCATATTCATTGGGGAAATCCTGAAAACCCGACTGGATTGCGGCCCTCAAGGAGGGACTTTGAGATCCCTGAATCTAAATGGTGTGTCTCGGGGAAAAATGTTTAGTACAAGGGCCCCCATCGTGTTACAAATTTGTGGGGGGGGGGGGGGGTTCTCAAATTCAAAAGCAATGCACATGACATAATAGTAAAAAGTTTGATAATGTGTATGCTATTTCCAAAACATCTTTGGATAATTCTTAAGTACACTGGAAGATATCAGAGCCTTTCAGGGAATCCAGTGCTCTCCAGGATTACCATGGCTAGCCTACACGAATATTAGGCCAGTCATGAAGCCAAGAGAAGTAACATAAGGCATGAGGCTGCATTTGGAACAGACAAGTATCCTCAAGATACTTACCACCTCTTTTACAAAGGTGCGCTAAACAGGCTCTAAATGCTAACGCGAATCAAGGAAGATAGAGGGAGATGAAAAGGCAAGCAACGACATTAACTGGAACTGACTATTTGAGGCTAATCGAACCGGTGGTGGTAAGTGTTAACAAAAACAAAACCTGACCACTGCCGGTTGAATATCAGTGAGCGAGCTTTTTATTGCGTTGGACTTCTTTGGCGCAACTGTTTCCCTGTTGAAGTAGAAGCATCACCACATGATGGTTTATGTAAAAGCCATAAAGACCTGGCTTTTTACAAACATCTTTGGTGGTTCTTTAAAAAAAAACAACCCAGGATTTATTTATGTAACATTTCTTTTTCTTTTTTAAATTTATTTATTGTTTATTAAATTTACCTAATAATTACAAGACAACTCTTGCTTCAGATATAAAGACGAAAATGAAAAATATAAATTTAAGCAACAAAATATCTCCCTTAGACCACAATAAGTTCAACTTCAAGGAGAGGAATCAGAAAATTAGTGAAGGGAACCCAATTAAAAGTAAAGGAATAGGAATTGGCTTAACAGACAGTTCCCACTATTTATAATGCTGTTCTATCATTTCTAAACTCTCCCCCCCTTCCCGCCGACAATGTATTCATATCCAGGAAAGCCCGCAACTGCTCAGATAGAAAAAATACATATTTAACCCCTAGATATTTCTTTCTTTCTTTCTTTCTTTCTTTTTTCTCCCTGTCTATTTTCCCTTCTCCCTTACTTTTACCTCCCCCATGTCTAGCAGCACCCCTTCCCTGCTCCCCCTGTCCAGCAGTAGCCCTTCTCCATTCCTTTTACCTCCCCCCTGTCCAGTAGTACCCTTTCTCCCTTACCTGTTCACTGTCCAGCATCGGCTAGGCCAAGCAGCCTCGGGGCTTTTGCTAGGCTGGCCCCCTTCGCATTATCGAAGTGGGCCTGTCTAGCAAATGCCCCGCGGCTGCTGCCGCTGCTGTTCCGGGGGTGAGAAGAAGAGGCGTCGGCAGAAGGCAGCCGGCGTCGGAGATCAGGGCAGGAACGTTGATGGGGAAACCGTCGCACGCACGGGAAACCGCTGCACGCGTCGCAAACTGCCGAAGGCTCCTACTGCGCATGCGGCGACATGGAGCCACAGATCAGGGATCACGGCTGCACGAAGTTTCAACTGTGCATGTGCGCTAAGGGTTTTATTATAGCGGATACCACTTCTTTTTGAGCGGTTTACATTCAGGCACCCTAAGGGCCTCTTCTATCAACACTTCTCCCTCCGTATTCGCGGCGATAGGGGATTAACAGAACCGCAAATAACTTTTTCATATGTTATTCGTTGTTTTCTATTTTAAAACCATCGTGAATATGGTGAAACCGCGAATAGCAAGGTGGGACACGGTGAAGAAAGTGCCAGGAATCGGCGATTTTCTCTGTAAATGCTTAGAATCAGCGATTTCTTTATGCAAGCTGATGTAATTTGAGGGGAGGAGCCAGCAAGCTAAAAAAACGTGAATAATCGAAACCATGAATACGGAGGGAGAAGTGTACATTAGGTCAAAAAGGGGATAAATACAATCTTTGTAAGAAAAGAGTCAAATAAGGTGAGCACAACAGGAGTAAGGGATGGAAAAGAGAGAGAACTAGAGGAATAACACTATGGGCTCCTTTTACTAAGGTGTGCTAGCATTTTTAGCGCACGCGGGATTTTAGCGCACGCTAAACCCGCGCTATGCGGCTAGAACTAACGCCAGCGTTATTCCGCACGTTAACCCTTTCAGGACCATAAGGATCGTAGGCCAATTTTTGTGGTTTTGACGACATTTTTATGGTAAAAAGGGCTTGCAGATGCCAAAAAATTGATTTTTTTTGTGAAATATCATTATTTTTTTTAAAAAAATCACACTTCTGGCTTATGGACAGTGTGGCAAGTGAATCTTCTCGTCAATCTGGCAACGACGCTAATGAATGAATGTCGTAACCAGTTTGTTTACATAAAGGCAGTATCATATGGAATCCGTACATATCAAATTTAGAACTGTAGACTATCCCAATCAAAATTTATAGGATTTTAAAGTTATGGGACAAATATGTCCCTTGGTCCTGAAAGGGTTAAGGCCCTAACGCAGCTTAGTAAAAGAAACCCTATATGTGAGGAACTATAATAAAGTGGCTAAAATGGATAAAAAGCAGGGGGGGGGGGGTTCCTAGGGAAAGGAGGCAGCCGAGGAAATTTAGCAATTATAAGCCTCCTTAACACGAAAACATTTAAGGTTATTTTTGAAATGATCTATATTTTTATCTTTTCTTGAATATAATGGGAGGGCACCGGTCGCATGTCAATCATGCTTCGACGCTATTTACAGAATCACACCTTATGGCGCTTATCACGCAACTTAGGCACCGGTAATGTAGTTTAGAGTTTTAATGGCCTATATGGCAGGCACCTACGTCCTTCTCAGAACTGCGCCTGTTGGTGCCTGTCTCCAGCCCCAAACCCACCCATTTAGGCATTAGGGCACCTCTAGGCGCCATGCAATAGCCGCCTACCTTTTACAGCAGTGTCTCTCAACCTATTTTTAAGCTCTAGCACGCTAAACGAAGCAAATGTTGTTTTGCGGCGCACTAAAGGGTCCTTTTACTAAGGCGCACTAACCGATTTAGCATGCGCTACTCGATTTAGCAGGAGCTAATGATTGGCGCGTGCTAAATGTTAAGGCACCCATTATATTCTATAGGCGCCTTAGTATTTAGCATGCGATAATCGTAAGCACGCACTAAATCCATTAGCGTGCCTTAGTGAAACGGGCCCTACATGAAATAAATAAATAAAAAATAAATGTTCAGATTTTAAATCTTTAAAAAAAAAAAAATCTCTAAAGACATGTTTATTTGTAAGGGCATCTCAGAACTGATCGTTTAAATCAGCAGATGACAGAATATTTTGACTGCTAGAAGATGACATGTTTAAAGGAAGCAGATTTTGAATATGTACTGATGAATGTATGGAATTTGTTTGATTTTTATGTATGTAATCATTTGTTACCCGCTTAGTAGATAAGCAGCATAGAAATTTTTTTTGCGGTACATTATAACTGAAATTATAAAATTGCAAAGCCATCCAAAAATTTTAATTTGAGAGTTATTTATTTAAAGTTCTTTAAGCTATGCAAGGGTAACAACGGTGAAACTAAAGTAGAACAGAACTGCTAATCAATGCGATGGACGTACATGTTTCATCAAGCCCAAATTAACTCAAAACGTGGCTCGAGAGTTGATCATCCACCCGCTACAGTCGTTCTCTTTTTCTTCAGTTTAATTTCGGTCAGAGCTGAAAGTTCAGGTTCTCAAAGATAAGAAGATCCACACGGTAACAGAGCCTTGATTGCTTTGTTGCTCATGTTAGGATAACTACTGCATTAAAAAAATAAAAATAAAATGGCTTGCCGTTTAGTTTTCAAGGGCTAATCGCGTCAAAGTATGATGCTTCTCCAGATGGTTGTATCCTTACTCACACAGACGCTCATAACATTGTCGGGCTCTTGCGTAAGCGACGTACATGTCGTCTATGTCTTATGAAGGGAATTTTGGTAAAATAAAGTCAAATTCCCAGAACCTCTTCGGGGTACACCACTGTGCCATGGCACACAGTTTGAGAGGCACTGTTGTATAAAATGAGGTAGGCACCTATCAGCCAATTAAATTTTTTTTCCCAATTAAGAGCTTGTTAAAGCTTATTTAGGTAATTAATGTAGGGGCCAATTTAGGTACCTAGCAGCCCCTAACAGAGGTGCTATTTATAGAATCTGGTAGTTAAGGACTGCTTTTCTACTTACAATCTTCAGCCGTTGGCTCCCTCCTGCAATGAGGATCCTGAGATCTTCTTTGGTCAATGATGGATTGACTTGGCCATTGTGTCCTGCTGTTGCCTTACTTCCAATTGGATCTTATTTCACTTTCATTTTGTTTTCATTTCTCCATTTTTTTAATCTCTAATTTTCTTAAATTTACTTTATTTTTAAAGTAATTTTTGTTTTCACCCATAATGAATACTTGTTAGGATGTATATCTTGTACCTATCTCTTCCTTTCCTATCTGAATATGTTCAAGGAAGTTTCCTATTTGAATATGTTCTATGGAGTTCCTTTCTGTATTCAATTGTTACACTGTAAACCGCTTAGGTCAGTAAAATGCGGGCGCAGTATATCAAATTCTTAATAAACATAAGCATATTCTATAAATGACGCCTTGTTAGGCACTGGTAGGGGTATTCTACCAGCACCTAACGTAAGTCGTCCAAGTGCCGATAATCAAACTTGGATAACCAAAACGATTTAGGCCCTTTCAGTGCTGCTGTACGCCCAGAGCTAAAAGGGGCATTTTAGGAGGAGTGGTGAGGGTGGGATCTGGGCGGGACGTGGGCCGGCCTAGACTTTGTCATACTGCAAGTGTAACCGAAAGTGTAACAAGACTGCCTAGACGGAAATGGACTAGACTTAGGCCATGGAAAGCCAGGTCTAAGTGGCCAGAAAGTCTCCAAAGTGAGCAGATAACCACTGTAGATACAAAGTACAGACCCTCCACATACTTCCCAGTGATCACTGACCCTTCCTCCACCTCCATAAAAAAACGGAATAAAAAATTTACATATCTGCCTCTAGAACATCAGCAGCTGGCATAGGAAAGCCTAGTAGAGCAGCACAGAGGTGGCTTAAGTAGTCTGGGGGGGAGGGCTAGTGACCCATAGAGAGGAGGACCCAGGCCCATGAGCTACTGTAACCACTGCATTCATGATGAAACATGTGCACCCCCTAAAACCCTCCAAACCCTGCTGTACTGCTATTGGGGTTGTAGACAGGTGGATCTAGTAGGTTTTGGAGGTATTTGGGGGGGCTCACCATGACCTATGTGACTTTTTGTGAAGTTTGTAGCAATGCCCTGTAAGGTGCCCCACTACTGTGTTGCCATGTTTGGGTGTCCAATCCATCACTTTGCTGACCCCTCCCATGTCCAAAAGGTCTTGTTCTAGGCATTTTTGACTTGGACGAGAATGGGGTGTAAAGATATACGACTTAGCAGTCTGGCTGATCAAATGGCTGGACGTATAATTAGACGATTTTAAAAAAAAAAACACATTTTGGATGTATTTTTTGAGAATGGACTTTAGACACTGCCGACTTTGGGCGACTAGTGACTTAGGCCCAAAACGGACTTAGACGTATCTTTTGGTTATGCCTCTCCGGGTCTTCAAGGGCTTGATGCTAGCATTCAAATCTTTGCACGACATGGCGCCTGACTACATGATGGCAAAGCTTCCGCCGTGCTGAACAGGTCCATCCATTCCCAGGATAAAATACGCCTCAAATCGCCTCCTGGTCGTGCCCTTCAACTGCAAACCGCCAAACGACATTCCTACTCCCACTTCATACCGAACCACTGGAATCAACTACCTCCGCAGATCAGATTCTTTGAAGGACTCCTCAGCTTTAGGAAAGCAATAAAAGCATACCCCCTGCCCTTGACCGATAGATTACAAAGAAATGTATATTGGTACTAGATCTCTTTTTTTTTTTTTTTAACTTTATTTAGTTTTTAATGCCAACAAAAAGTGCAATACAATTTATGTACAAATAATGATAATCAACCAAGCACTTATAATCAATCAGTATCTATACAAAAGATAAAAATTCCCTCCCCCATCCATCATTACCATCAGGAATAAGGGTATAGATAGAGGAATATTATACAGGTCCTGGACCTGACGGATCGCCGCGTGAGCGGACTGCTGGGCATGATGGACCTCTGGTCTGACCCAGCAGAGGCAATGCTTATGTTCTTATGTACCAAAACAAAAGATATACCCCCCTCCTACTCCCCCTCCCCCGGATGTGTAGGTGAAAAATAACGGAAAATAAAGATAAAGGACAACTATAGCAAATCTACAAAAGACATCAATGGACCCCAGTTCACTGGTCTGATTTCAACTCTACTGTATAGCTTCACTGAAGTATACTGACTTCTCCTCCCCTCATGTATTTCCCTTGAATATCTTACTTACTACTACTTGTAGTTCTTTTCCCCTCTTTCCCTGTGTTTATGGGTTTGTCAAGTTTGTCGTTAGTTTTGCAAGACTCAGTTCTTATTATATGTCGTACTGTTCCCTAAATTTTGTAATTTTAGTGTTATGTACATCGCTTAGAATTATGATTAAGCGATTAATCAAAACTTTATTAAATTTGAAACTTGATTATGCCCCAGCATGTCAGCATTCATTTTCACATATTTATAAGTTAAACATAAGCTCACCCACCAAAAAGGAAAACTAAGGTGATCCCAATTCTTCCAATTGCCAGTAATCATTTGCATGGCTATCCCTGTCATAATAAGGAAAAGCTGGCATTTATAGCGGTCCATGGGGGGCTTAATATGCAATAACGTTCCGCATATAACTACCTCATACATCAATGGAATTGATGCCTCCAATATGTATCACGTTAGGAAAAAAACATCTTCTACTGTAACTGGACATTATGCTTATTGGTATTAGATCTCTAATGTGTGTCTAGTTAGGATAGAAAACTTGAATGGAAAAACTTACACTGTTGAGGATTATAGTAACATAGTAACATAGTAGATGACGGCAGATAAAGACCCGAATGGTCCATCCAGTCTGCCCAACCTGATTCAATTTAAATTATTATTATTTTTTTTTTTTCTTCTTAGCTATTTCTGGGCGAGAATCCAAAGCTTTACCCGGTACTGTGCTTGGGTTCCAACTGCCGAAATCTCTGTTAAGACTTACTCCAGCCCATCTACACCCTCCCAGCCATTGAAGTCCTCCCCTGCCCATCCTCCTCCAAACGGCCATGCACAGACACAGACCGTACAAGTCTGCCCAGTAACTGGCCTAGTTCAATCTTTAATATTATTTTCTGATTCTAAATCTTCTGTGTTCATCCCACGCTTCTTTGAACTCAGTCACAGTTTTACTCTCCACCACCTCTCTCGGGAGCGCATTCCAGGCATCCACCACCCTCTCCGTAAAGTAGAATTTCCTAACATTGCCCCTGAATCTACCACCCCTCAACCTCAAATTATGTCCTCTGGTTTTACCATTTTCCTTTCTCTGGAAAAGATTACTATGGCAAACTTTAACCTCTGAATAGAGAATGACACGGTGACAAAATTCATCACCGTTCCCGTCCCCGCGGATAACCGCGGGAAATAATCCCATGTCATTTTCTAGTGTCTATTTCAACCTCGGTCCTTCTACACCAGCATTCTTCAAAGCAAAGCTTGCGGGTCAGTGGTTGTGGCCATTCATACTCTGATTCTTATGTAAGCCAAGGATAATGAAGCCATTGTGACATCACTGATGTGATTGGCTCATAGGCACTGGTGGAATGAGGCATTATGACATCACAATATCTGCTCTGGATACCAGAGACTGTCATTCTGTAGTGTCTGTTTCAACCTCAGTCCTTCTACACCAGCATTCTTCAAAGCAAAGCTTGTGGGTCAGTGGTTGTGGCCATTCATATTCTGATTCTTCCCTCTCTCCTTAAACAATGACATGAAGATGGTTTCCCACGGTTATCCGCAGGGACGGGAACGGTGATGAATTTTGTCACCGTGTCATTCTCTACCTCTGAACTCTATTTTAAGTTTATTGGTATTAGATCCCTAGTATTTTATAGAATTAGGACACAACTTTGTATTCTAAAATTGTTCTGTAACTGTCATATTATAACCTGTTAACTGTATTTTATGTAGGTTTTAGCCTGTAACCCGTTCTGAGCTCCCTGGGGAAAACAGGATAGAAATCTTAATTAATTAATTAATTAATACACATGCATTAAAATATTCTAGTGTGCATTTTAAAAGCTGTTGAAATGAATGTGTGAAACAAGCCAAAATTAAGATGAAAAGATAACCACAAATGTGGCCTGTAAATGTCCTAAGTGGGCTGACGTGGCAAAAAGACTATTCTGTTCAAGATCAAAGACATGACTTATGGACCTATGAAGTACACTTCTCCCTCCGTATTCGCGGTTTCAGCATTCGCGGTTTCGATTATTCACGTTTTTTTAGCTTGCTGGCTCCTCCCCCCAAATTACATCAGCTTGCATAGAGAAATTGCTGATTCCAAGCGTTTACAGAGAAAATCTCTGATTCCCAGCACTTTATTCATGTTTTTTCTGTATTTGCGGTTCTGTTAATCCCCTATCACAGCGAATATGGAGGGAGAAGTGTATTATAAATTTAGAGACCCTTTTACTAAAGGGCATTGTCCTAATATATGCTGAGGGCCACATTTAGTACACTTCTCCCTCCGTATTCACGGTTTCAGCAATTGCGGTTTCGATTATTCACGGTTTTTAGCTTGCTGGCTCCTCCCCCGAAATTACATCAGTTTGCACAGAGAAACCACTGATTTCAAGCGTTTACACAGAAAATCGCTGATTTCCAGCACTTTCTTCACCGTGTTTTGCTTCTCCTTCAGGAACAGGCCTGGTCTCCCACCATGTTATTCACGGTTTCACCATATTCATGATGTTTTTTAATAGAAAACAGTGAATAACATATGAAAAGGTTATTCGCAGTTTTTCTGTATTCACGAGTCTGTTAATCCCTTATCACAGCGAATACGGAGGGAGCTGTGTATACTTAAAATTAGGCATCAGAAAAATCTTCACCCAAGGCTATTCAATAAAGGGTGCTCCAGTAGAGAATGACAAGGGGATAAATTTTCCCCTGTCCCCATGGGAACTCATTTTCCCGTCCTGTCCCCACAAGCTCTGTCCCTGGCTCTGCCCCACTCATGCAAGCTCTGTCCTCATTTGCACAAGCCTCAAACACTTTCAAATCCTAAGTAGCAACATTCTAGAGCTCAGATTGTGATGTCATAATGCCTCATTCCACCAATGCCTAGGCTCTGTCCTCATTTGCACAAGCCTCAAACACTTTAGAATCATAAGTGTTCAAGGCTTGTTTGGTTAATGCAGAGCTTACAGGAACAGGGCAGGGACAGGGACAACGACAAAATTCGCAGGGACGGGATGGGGAAATTTAGTTCCTGCAGGGACGGGGAGAAATTTGTTACTCCAGGCTCAGCGCCTTTCTTAGTATAGAGCTTAGCATGGATTCCCACAATTTTGGGTGCATGGACTTACACCTGTTAAAATCATATGTAAATCCTGGCACATAAGCTGGGCATGCAAGACTGGTATTCTTTAACACTGCGCCTAAAGTTTTGGAACATCCCCAACCTGCACTTGCTTCTTCCCTGGTCACGCCCTTTTTGGGTTGTGCGCAAGACGCTTTGGGCATGCAGCATTACGGAACAGCACTTAGGCGGATGTGCACATAAGTCCAAATTAGTGCAAAGAAACATCAATAATTGATTAACAGTTCGCTAATTAATTAAACTATGAATGCATCTGCCCTCTGGGCAATCTTTATAGAATCTGGGGGTTAGTGCATGAAAACAGGCTACCTCAAAATGCATGAAAGCATTTTGTGGTATTTTGTCTGTTAGAATATGCTATTTTTTTAAATATTGTTTTACAGGGGGGGGTGTTCTTGGCGGGAAGCAAAATAAGTTAGTGCGTTGATACTTGCGCTTACTGAATAAGGCAGAGTAAGCGGAAGCAGTTAGGGCCCGATGCTATAAATGGCGCACAGCATCCCTACACTGAAGGCGCCGCTCCACACAATTGTCAATCGACCGCTAGGTGCCGTTTGTAGAAAGGCCAGCGGCACCTAACAAGACTTAGGCATCGCTCGGTGCTTTAGAGGTAGGTGCCGGTACATTAGGCCGGGTTTAACTGGGCCTAATTTACCAGGGTCTAACTCATACGCCTAGCAATGCCTAAGTCACCGAACCTATTCTCCGCTGCTAACCACACCTACTTTTCAGGCAGCCATTGTTAGACATCGGAGGGTGCCTCAACTTAGGTGTTGCTAGGCGCTGTACTGGATTCTACATGGAACTCTCAATTGGGTTCATAAACAAAACCGCCGAAGATAAAGGCGTGCGCCGACAACTGAGCGCAAGATGGAAGCGTGCGCCGAAGAAAAAGAGTGTTTTTAGGGGCTCCGACGGGGGTTTTTATTGGGGAACCCCCCCCCCACTTTACTTAATACAGATCGCGGCGGCGTTGTGGGGGGTTTGGGGGGGTTGAACTGCCCTCATTATACTGGAAACTTAACTGTTTCCCTGTTTTTTAGGGAAAAAGTGAAGTTTTCAGTAAAATGTGGGGGGTTACAATCCTCCAAACCCCCCACAACGCCCCCCACAATGCGGCGCGATCTGTATAAAGTAAAGTAGGGGGGGTTCCCCCCCACACACACCCCCGTCGGAGCCCTTTAAAACAGTCATTTTCTTCGGCGCACGCCTCCGCGTTGCGCTCAGTTGTCTGTGCGCGCCTTTGTCCCAGTGCGCTTTTGACCTGACACCCTCAATTGACTATTTTTTAAAAAAAGTTTATCAATTAACTCCAATGGTGAGGTCTTTCCTCTTGTTTTTATGTATGTTATGTCCTGTCATTAATAAGTATGTTAACTGTTCCCCATTTTTAATGGTTAAACGCGTTAGAATTTATGATTAGCGTTTCATCAGATTTTAATAAACTTAAAACTTAAACTCAATGAAACAATTTGGGTTGCATATGGATGTTAGGTAGGAATCACAAGGGGTGTGCAATTAGGGACACCTAACTAGGGCACCATTTATAGAATCCGGCCCTAAAGGTAGGGTTACTGGGAAAACCCGGACATGTCTTCTTTTTAGAGGACTGTCCAGGTGCCTGGAGGGATTTCCCAAACCTGGCAGTTTGTCCAGGTTTTGGAAATCCTGAGCTCGGAGGCTCTGGGTCTTGAAGGCCTGTGTATTGGGTAAAAAAGAAAGCGTTCTTCAATTTTGGACACAGGAGTGGGCCCCCTCCTTTCTGGCACTGGAGAAATCGCTCGCACGAGCTGTTACTTTTTTTGAATTGAGGGCTTTGACTCTCACTTTTAAATGCTCTAAACATTTTTATTCTATTTGGGGGGGGGGTCCTTACATTCATCGGTTATCCCCTCGGTTTCGCAGCTTTTTTCTTAATAAGCTGGGAGATCTGGCTTTACATTCCAAATGTTTTGGCTATGTTTCATCTACATGCTGCCGTTTTTATTTTTATTTTTCCCGCCACGCCTCAGATTTGGCAGATGCTGCTTGAAGAGGGTATAGAGGGAGGTTGGGGGGAGGGAAATGTGGGGAGGGGGTAAGGTGGGATGGGGATGGGATTAAGGATTGAGTGAGATGGGCCCTCTTTTACAAAGGTGCACTAAGCATTTTAGCGCGGATTTGGCGCACGCTAACCACTAACACGTCCATAGGATAACACGCATGTGCTAGCGTTTAGCACGTGTTTAGCGCATGCTAATATTTAGCGCACTAAAAAGCTTAGCGCACCTTTGTAAAAGAGGGGATGATGTGCTACTTGGCCTTTAGATGATTTTACTTGACATTTTGTTGTTGGGCTCATGGTTGCTCCTTTTGTTTCCTTTCTTTGCTATTAGTGCTGTGTACATCAGTGGTTCCCAACCCTGTCCTGGAGGACCACCAGGCCAATCGGGTTTTCAGGATAGCCCTAATGAATATGCATGGAGCAGATCTGCGTGCCTGCCACCTCCATTATATGCAGATCTCTCTCATGCATATTCATTAGGGCTATCCTGAAAACCCGACTAGCCTGGTGATCCTCCAGGAGAGAGTTGGGAACCGCTGGTGTACATCACTGATTTGTTCTTTGTGTTGGGGAAGAGTTCTTTGGGGGGGGGGGGGGGAGATTGAGGAGAAGGGACCAGAGGTCTCCGGGGCCCATAAGAGTCCAGGGCTCTGGTGTGTTTGGTATAGATTCCAGATATATCATTATTCTTGGGGGAGGGCCACAATATCTTGAGTTGTGGTTGATAATATAAAACTGACAATAAAGCTTTCATTGCTTTACCTTGATGTTCTTTAATCTGTGAATCTTTTGTGTATTTGCGTTTCCTTTATATTCTGCTCGCATTTCGGATCATCATCAACACAATTGTTCGAACATAACTGTATTGAGACTTTTATATTAATAAATGTCACTGTTGGTTGGATTCGACACCTCGCTTGCCTTTTTGGTTTGTTGTTACACTTTGAGGCAAGTTCTGTTATCTCTTCTATTGGGTCACCTTCCTTTCCCCCATATTTCATCACCTTTTAGTCCTCCATGTTCAGCCTTTGAACTTATCTTCTCCCAGCCTAATCTGTGTTCCTCTACCTCTAATCCAGTGGTCTCAAACTCACAGCCAGGGGGGTCGCATGTGGCCCGCCAGGTACTATTTTGAGGCCCTCAGTATGTTTATCATAATCACAAAAGTAAAATAAAACAGTTTCTTGATCATATGTTTCTTTAGCTATAAATGACAATACACTTCCCCCTCCAGATTTGCGGTTTCCGTATCTACGGATTCGATTATTTGCGGTTTTAAAACCAAAATTTTTTTTTTTTGTTTTCGGACTATTTTAAGCCCTGTAAGCCCCCCCCTTAAGCCGGTTCTACCTCTAACCCCGCTTCCCCCCCCCCGGGCTATTTTAAGCCCTGAAACCCCCCCCTTAAGCCTTACCTGGTGGTCTAGCGGGTTTTCGGGGCAGGAGCAATCTTCCCACGCTCCTGCCCCGTGCAGATCGCTCACAGGAAATTGGCTCGAGAGATTACGGGAGCTCAAGGCAGCCATTTCCTGTGAAGCAATCTGCACGGAGCAGGGGATGTAGAAAGATCGCTCCTGCCCCGAAAACACGCTAGACACCAGGTAAGGCTTAAGGGGGGGTTTTTCAGGGCTTAAAATAGCCAGGGGGGGGGAAGCGGGGGTTAGAGGCAGAACCGACCCCGAATATTATTCGCGGTTTTTTTAATATTCGTGGGTCGGCTCTGCCCCGAAAGCCCCGCGAATACGGAGGGGGAAGTGTATTATTATTAAGACTTAGCCAAAAGGAAAGATTTATAAACTATAAAGAGTTCTACCTCATGCAAAATTGTCATTTCTTTAATAAGACATTAACTATTTTTTTCTGAGGCCTTCCAAGTACCGACAAATCCAAAATGTGGCCCTGCAAAGGGTTTGAGTTTGAGACCACTGCTCTAATCCCTTCACCAGCTCCTTTCCTATCACATATACCCTTTTTACCTCCAATTCTTTTCTTATGTCTTACCCCCCTGTCTAGCAATAGGAACCGTCTTTTCTTGTGTTTCTAACATGCTGTGGCAGAGGAAGCACAACATCAGGAGCAAAAACCCCACCCCCCCCCACAACAACCCTAAAAAACATGCTTCTGCCACTGTGATGGGACAACCAGTGAAGCACCCCTAAGCCATTGGTTCACCCCCTTAATCGGCCTGAAAGGCTGCATCATTTAGTCAGGGAATCCTACGGGTCCTTACACAAGTTTTGCACTGTCCTTCTTGAAACAAAACCTGCATTAGGCCTGCTTTATAGCGCTTACCCTCTCAGAATTATGGTCCCGTTCGTGTCAACAGTAATATCATCTCAAAATTTAAAAGGTTAATTCAGTGGAAAATTATTTATGAGAAAACCTTTTCTATTCCAATTTTTGCATACATGGCCATGTTGGTTACATATTTCTACCAAACGTGGGCTGCTGAAAGGTAAATCTGTAAATTAAATGAAGCCGGGGAAGGAAAGTGATGCCTTAAGGCGTCTAGCTCTCACTCTTATGATCTATGCGATATTTTATTGCACATAACAAGGCGGTATTGTCTTGAGCTCGTTATGCAGGTTTTATCTTTAATATTTCTAAGTATCTGCTCACTTCTCCTTCCTGCTTTACTCCTTCAGAAATCTCAGTAGGTTGAGCTGGAGGCCACTTTCAATACAGCTTCCCATTTTGTTCTGTTAACAGGGATAATTCTTAAGGACTGATTTATAAAAGCTAAAAAAAAAAATATATATATATATATATATATATATATATATATATATGAATCTTATTTATTTATTTTTAAAACTGTATAAACTGCTTAGCACAAAGTGGTGTACAAAATAACATACATGAGTCCTTTTACTAAGGTGCGTTTACCGATTTAGCGCACCTAAGTAAAAGGACCCCATAGTATAAAAGCAAACCTAATATCCATAAAATGGACAAAAATTGCACATTTAAATTTCACAGTTAGGTGTATTATGGGCTAGATTCACACCCTAGAGCTTATCTTTTCAGTCTATTTCCTGTAATTTGTGTTGGTGACAGTGCTTATCTTCTGTATTTTCTTTGATCCTCGATATCATGTCTCCTTTGTGTGATGTCACTTAACAGAACTGGTTCCTGAGGAAGTGGGTGTTATCCCTCGAAACGGAGCCCGGTTGGATGGATCTATTATGTGCAGACTACATAAATTTACTCCGGACTTTCTTCGGAGAAGTTAAGTACTATGCTGTTTTTTTTGTTTATCATTTTTCCTGTCCAGCTTGTGGCTTTGTTCGGCTTGGATGAACTTTGGCTGGGGGGCAGAGACAGCCTGACAAGTTATTTTCTTTTGAAATTAATGATATTGTTTATTTAAGTTGTTCACTTTTAGCACACTGGTTTGTGCACTAGTAATTACAGCAATTGCACATTTGGGGACGTCCTAGGATGTCTCATACGTAATACCCTGTTGGGTGTATGATTGTGACAGCTGTGCATTAGGGGAGGTGTTTCCCCCATTGCGGGCTATGGGACTGAGGACTCCCCATTCGCACACAACTTATTAGGTGTGTTTGTCGGGGGTATCTCCCCCCTCACTCGATTTGGGTCAGGGGAGACTTTTCCTCTTCTTTTGCCACTTAACACCAGTGACATTCAAAGTCGGGGATTCAGTAAACACACACTATCACCTACAAACCAACAACAACATTGGCTAGACAACTACATCAACAAAGCGACCTACAACGCTTTTAGAAAACTCATAAAAACTGACTTATTCGACAGATATATCACCTAAACAGAATCTTCACCGAACAGTTGGATGAAGAACTTTTTTCTTTTTTTTTCTTTTTCTCGTTCCAATATGCCCCCTCTAATCCTAATCAAATCGTATTTTTGTCATTCGGGACCTGTCTTCAAATATGTCCCCACTGAAATTCCTTAACGAACTGTATACTGTAATTTTCGCTGTATATTGTAATTTTCGCTGTATATTGAAATTTTCGCAGTATTTTTTTGTAATTCGCGACCTTTTCCAAACAGGCCCTCTTGGAAATTTCTTAGCAAACTGTATATTTTATATATTCGCTTAGCAAACTGTACAGTTTACATTTCCGCTTTCTTAAAGTTTCTGTACTCTATATTTCCTCTGACTATCTGCATATTGTAACTCGCTGAATGTCCAGCTCTCTTGAATGTAAACCGCCTAGAAGTCGCAAAATTGTGGCGGTATAGAAGAATAAAGTTATTATTATTATTATTATTACTCTTCCCCCATGCCTCACAAATTCACTATAGTTTCCCTTTCTTCACCCCTCTCCAGCGTATTCACCTCTCCTTTTCTCCCCCTTCACCCCTGACATTATTACCTTCCTTTCTTTCCCCCTGTCAAACCTGCCTGGTATAATCACGTTATATGCCCCTCCCCCTCCCACTTTATCATACAATCATCTTTGCCGCCTAACCCTCTTCCCTTACATAAAGTAAGCAGAATTATGATGAGTAGATCTGGGACTTTTGTGCACCCCCACCCCCACCCCGTGCCAATTGTAAATAAGCACTCCATGTTACGGGAAGGGGGGGGCGAATATGACTGCTGTACTTTCAAAATAGGTAATTTCTAGATGGAAGATTTTCTTACAGCTAAAGCCTAGACCAATGTTTCCCCAAACTGTGCGCAGCAGCACCCTGGTGCATTGTGACAAATTGGGGGAGGGGCGGGTAGATATCAGCTGGTTAGTTTCAACTGTATTAGTTAGGAAGCATATAACGCTGCCGCCATCTTGTCTCGTAAAGAGTGGAGGCTTGATGACGGTTGTGCAGATTTAACAAAGGTATAATAAAATAGTTATTTATTTTTTTTAAAAAATGTTAAATTAGTCTAGAGAGTAGGGAGGAATTGATAGATTGTTAGATTCTTTACAGGGGCTGTTCTTGGAAAAGCAATGGGTGAAACATGGTGAACAGGAGCCCACCTGAGTGAACGCATGAGAATCGATTAATTGAGCTAAGTCTTATAAGAATTTCAAAGTTTAAAGGATTTCAGAGAAATTTAGAGATATAGTAAATGATAAATTATTTATAAGATCCGATGATACATAAAGCTTTGGGCGATGGGATAGTTGAGCCTGGTGTGGTGTTGCTGACATTCGTTGATTTATAAAATTGGTATTGATACTTGCGGAATATTTATTGAAGCCACAGAAGGAAATGCAGATTAAGGGCCTGATTCGGTATAGGACAGATGCCTCACCCCGCCTAACCACCCTGATTTTCTAGCCGACGTCCATGTCACAGGCATTGTGTAGGTAATCACGTTGCCGCTGAGCTGATTGCGACAGCGGAATCTCCCTGCCATGATTAGCTGAGCGTCAGCAGCAGAAAATCCATGACCCCCCCACCACACACACACATTGTCTGTGACAGGAGAGATGCCCACTCCCTCCTGTCGCAAACCACGAAACAATCCCCAGCAAGAGGGATGCCCACTCCTTCCTGCTGGCACCACTCGAACCCATGAGCCCCTGACTCTCCACCCCCAAAACCCCCGGACCCCCCCCCAGTACCTATAAAAGGAAGGCCGGCCAGAGAGATGCCTACTCCCTTGGTCGGCAGGCCCGTCTCTTCAGAATGGTGGGCCGTCCCCTTCCTAGTGCATCCTGGGATGCACTGGGGAGGGGCCTAAGGCCCTGATTGGCCCAGGCACCCAAGGCCCCTCCCATAGGAGCTTTAGACACCTGGGCCAACCGAGTCTCAGGACTCCATTCTGGGATGTACTGGGAGTGGCCTACGACTCTGATTGGCCAGATACCTAAAGCCACTTCAAGAGCCCTCATCTTTTTGTGCATCCATCAGGACTAGTACTTGTTTGCTGTTTTCTTATTGTTATCCCTGCTTATTTTCTTTCTTTCATGCAGGGCCTCTGAGACAACCCTCACCCCCTTGTGAGTGGTGGTTACAATAGCAAGATGGTTTGCAAGTACTATAATACCAGAGTACAGAGGAGAGTAAAGTTAGAATGAGCAGAATTGAAAAGAAAACAGGTTACTGTCTAAAAAGAACTTGATAGATAGGAAAGAAACATATGTCGTCCACAAATTGCTCTAAAGTGGTTTATGCCCTTGGTAGGTCAACTACAGAAGCCTTCGTATAACTGAACTTTATATCACTCATATTAACATTTCCAAAGGAACTAGAAGTATTACATGACTTTGAACAGATGCCCCTGAACTTAAAATATACTTAATTCCCAAGACTTTTCCTGTAATTAATGTACCCAGCAGAGAACGTAATCTATGCTGAGAATGCAGGGCATAGCAAAGCTCAGCAGCTTGCTTCTTTAAAAGACATCATGCTAAAATATTTGCATAACAAAAAGAGCCAGTGTAGCCAGGGCATGAGGTGCTGCAGAGACAAGGAGATAGCCTCTGGCTGTTGCACAATGGTGACACCTAGTGGCCAGAGATAGAGTGCATGCATACCAGGTTTTCATTGATAACTGTTGCTCCCTGGCTGGACTAAGGGGAAGATTCTCAAATGTTGGCGGTAAAATCCGATGGGCCATTGTCGCATCCACTACTGTAACTATTTCAAAAAGGTGAGCCATTCTTTAAAAACCACACGTTCAAATGAGGTTTGCAGAGCTATGGAGGTTTGCTAAATTTGCATGTGCCAATCATCGTGCTGATAGTGATCAGGACATGTGCAGAACAAACCCACACAAAAAAACCCACCCGAAATTGAAGATCGGCAGGAGGGTTGCCCACTCCCTCCTGCCGTCACTGTCAAGCAGCCCCCCCTAGCAGCAGGAGGGATGCCCACTCCCTCCTGCTGCCAAGCAACAGCCTTCTGCCCCCCCCCCCAGGAATGGGAAGGAAGCCCACCCTCCTGCCACCAAGCAACATCCCCTGACCACCCCCCAGACCTCCACCCCACCTCCAGCCAGAGGGATGCCTTTTCCCTCCAGCCAGAAGGCCCACCTCTTCAAATGGATTTAGTGTGCCTCCAGCTAGAAAGTTTGCAAGACACTGGTTTAGAGAATACCATTGGCTTCCTATAAAATATAGGCTGATACACAAAGCACTAGCTTTGGATTTTAAATATTGAACAATGGGCAGCCTGATTACCTTGCAAAATTGTTTGTTCTATATAAATCTACCCGTACTTTGCGTTCATTGACTTTAAACAGATCAACATAAGAACATAAGAATAGCCTTACTGGGTCAGACCAAAGGTCCATCAATCCCAGTAGCCCGTTCTCACTATGGCAAATCCAGGTCACTAGTACCTGGCCAAAACCCAAGGAGTAACAATATTCCATGCTACCGCTCCAGGGCAAGCAGTGGCTTCCCCCCCATGTCTTTATCAATAACAGACTATGGACTTTTCCTCCAGGAACTTGTCCAAACCTTTCTTAAAACCAGCTACACTATCCACTCTTACCACATCCTCTGGCAATGCTTTCCAGAGCTTAACTTTTCTCTGAGTGAAAAAAAATTTCCTCCTATTGGTTTTATAAGTATTTCACTGTAACTTCATTGAGTGTTCCCCTAGTCTTTGTAATTTTTGACGGAGAGAAACATCGATCCACTTGTGCCCGTTCTACTCCACTCAGGATTTTGTAGACTTCAATCCTATCTCCCCTTAGCCGTCTCTTTTCCAAGCTGAAGAGCCCTAACCGTTTTAGTCTTTCCTCATACGAGAGGAGTTCCATCCCCTTTACCATCTTGGTCACTCTTCTTGGAATCTTTCCTAGTGCCACTATATCTTTCTTGAGATAAGGAGACCAGAACTGAACATAATACTCCAGATGAGGTCGCACCATGGAGCGATACAGGGGCATTATGACATTCTTAGTCTTGTTAACCATCCCTTTTTTAATAATTCCTAGCATCCTGTTTGCTTTTTTGGCTACCGCCGCACATTGGGCAGAAGGTTTCATCATATTGTCTACGATGATCCTTTTCTTGGGCGCTAATCCCCAAGGTGGACCCTAGCATCTGGTAACTGTGAATCAGGTTATTCTTCCCAATGTGCATCACATTGCATTTTGTCCACATTTGGTTCGATTAAAATCTACTCACAATTCTGCTTTTTTTTTAAAATCAATTTCATATTTATGGAATTCCCTGCCAAACGAACTTCGTTGTGAGCCTATGTATTCCAAATTTAGAGCTTCCCTAAAAACTTAGGGGTCCTTTTATTAAGGTGCGCTAACCGATTTAGCGTGCGCTAAAGATTAGCAAGTGCTAAATATTAAGACATCTATTATATTCATATGGGCATCTTAGCATTTAGGACGAGCTAAATTGGTTAGTACTATAGAAATAATTCATAGTAGTAATCTAGCCCATGAATAATACTATGTAACACGATATTTGTTCCTGGGCATTAAGTGTAATTTCCTAATTGCTCATGCCTAAAAAGTATAGAAAATGTCTGTTATTTCCATAAAACTTTGCGTTTGTGACCAGGATACTCAAATTTTGCAACTTACCTATTTAAAATGTGGAAACGCCATATTTTCATCTTTTCATTCTTATAAAGTCATAAACAGCAACATATGGATCACAATTAACATGTATTTATATTGATGTTATATAAGGATGGCCAGAGCAGATTTAGAAGTGGGTAGTTTTTCAAGATTTGCGATTATATTGCACACAAATCAGCCCCCAGATGTGATCTCCCATCAGGTTCTCATTATATTGGCCTTGGTAGCGACGAGGAAGTGCTCACCTTGCTCCTCTGACTGTGCTCCCATGTTCTCCTTGAATGTCTCACGATAACCATTAAAGACATGGACTTTAGAGACATCCTAAAGCCCATTTTACTGTAATTCTTCACCACATTCTCAACCAACTCCACATAGTTTTTGACCTTCAAGACGTATGAGGAGAGACTGGAAGCCCTGAATATGTATACTCTAGAGGAAAGGAGGGACAGGGAAGATATGATTCAGACGTTCAAATACTTGAAGGGTATTAACGTAGAACAAAATCTTTTCCAGAGAATGGAAAATGGTAAAACCAGAGGACATAATTTGAGGTTGAGGGGTGGTAGATTCAAAGGCAATGTTAGGAAGTTCTACTTTACGGAGAGGGTAGTGGATGCCTGGAATGTGCTCCCGAGAGAGGTGGTGGAGAGGAAAACTTTGACTGAGTTCAAAGAAGCGTAGGATGAATACAGAGGATCTAGAATCAGAAAATAATATTAAATATTGAACTAAGGTCAGAACTGGGCAGACTTGCACGGTCTGTGTCTGTGTATGGCTGTTTGGTGGGGGATGGGCTGTGGAGGGCTTCAGTGGCTGGGAGGGTGTAGATGGGCTGCAGTAGATTTTAACAGAGATTTCGGCAGTTGGAACCCAAGCACAGTACCAGGTAGAGCTTTGGATTCTTGCCCAGAAATAGCTAAGAAAAATTTTTTAAAAAATTTAAATTGAATCAGTTTGGGCAGACTTGATGGACCATTCGGGTCTTTATCTGCTGTCATCTACTATGTTACTATGTTACTATGACCTTGTGATTGCCCAGGAAGCCCTGAAACACTGTAACAAAGCTGTTCCAAGCCTCTTTCTCCTTCCTAGTTAGCTTCTTGAGAAATTCCTTGCACTCCTGGATCTTCTTTAACCATGGTCCACTGAAGACATCAGCTTTGACCTTTGCCTCAGACAGATTAGGGAAGATGTCTCGAAGTTACTTGAAGACCATCGACTCCTTATCTAGAGCTCTGACAAATTGTTTCATGAGGCCCAATTTGATGTGCAGTGGTGGCATCAGCACCTTTCTGTGGTCCACCATTGGTTCCCATTTGACATTGCTTTCCTCCCCCCTCCCCCAGAGAACCTGGTCCGCTGTGGCCAGTCCTGCCTTTGGCAGTGCACTTTTGTGTCCCTGCTGTCGCAAAGGCAGAGAGAGCAGGGAAACTTGGTAAAACTGCGTAGGAGACCCATTAGAAATGCTACAATTTTGAAGTCTCCAATGACCTCCCAGCCATACTCATTGTACTTCACGGTGCCTAGTATGGTCTTGATGCTGTTGTAATCTTCTTTGTGGTGCACTGAGTGAGCCAGTGGAAGAGACAGATACGTGTTCCTGTTATGGAGCAGTATGGCTTTGATGCTACTGGATGAGCTGTCAGTAAAGAGAGGCCACTCTTTCGGGTTACAGGCGATTCCAATTGCCTCAAACAGACTAGACACATTAGCCCTGATTCTATAAAGGGGGCCTAAATCATTCCTAACGCCGAGCGTGACTTAGGCGTCCAAACTAAGTGAATAATGAACCATGTAAGAGAGCCTTAACGAATGATAATTGGCACTTAGGCATCCAAAGGATGTAGATGCCACTTTATGGATGCGTCCACAATTTCATGGATGCCCATGTTTAAAACTTGTGCCTATCTCAATAGTCATGGGCATAGAATGGGCTTGGTTTGGGCAACGATTCAATATGGGCGAACTAGGGCATCCATATCATGCCTCTGTTGTAGGCGAATGAAAACCAGGTCTACTTTTAAGCTTAGTTTGGGCTTCAAATAGATCTGAATTCTATGGACGGAACTTAGTCACTCTTTGGATGTGCTTAATGTGATCTGCTAAATAGCTCTCTGGGTTTTTATTTTTGCTTTATTAAGCTCAAAATACATTTAATAAGGCACCACATAAACAGGGCACATCAAAACAGATATATTGCATGCAAAACCTTCTATTTTTGTGGACAACCAGCAATGCTATAGAAATAATAAATAGTAGTAGTAGACGTCCAAACGACATCCAATTGGCACTTTAACTTTAGACATGCTTTGCAGAATCAGGGCTATTATGGCAGAAGCACAGCCCATCTTCATGGGTGAAGAAAGTAGAAAAAGCTTGGTGACACTTACTCTGATCTGTGACTTACACACTTTCATCCAACAAGTTCCTCTGCTTGAGCCTAGACATCAATAGATCAGCATTGGACTTGGTGAGACCAAGATCTCCGATCAAGTCGTTGAGGTCTTTTTGGTTTGGATAGTATGGGTTTCTCTCATCAGTTGCACCACTGATATTGTAAACTTGATCTTCAGTATCTCCCTCACTCTCTCACTTGCTGTTCTCTTCCAAAGACTGCTGATCTCTCTCTCTCTCTCTGGGGGAGTGGGTATGGGGAGCTCAGGGATTCTCCAGAATTATGAGCAACAGTATAAGCATTGAAGGTCCCTAGTCCAGTGTTTTTCAACTTTTTTACACCTATGGACCAGCAGAAATAAAATAATTATTCTGTGGACCGGCATCGGTCCGTGGACGGCGGTTGAAGAACACTGGGCTAAGTCGTGGGCCAGACCCCGCCCATCTCTACCCAATCTCCACCCCAGACCCCGCCCCCATAACAGTACTAATTGCACCTTGCACGTCCCGTGCCTCATCTGGAAGCCTTCCCTCTTACGTTGCAACGTCAGAGAGAAGGCTTCCGGTTCAGGCGCAGGATGCCCATAGGAGCCACTGCCCGTGGCTTTGTGCACTGAATCAGAAAGAGGGAGCTGGCTCAAAGATAATGCCGCATCGATCGCAGCGTAGACAGGTGGTTGAAGAACACTGTTTTGAGCCTGATGCACGTGCTGGCCCTGTGGACCAGCAGGACATTTCTGTGGACCGGTACTGGTCCATGGACCGGTGGTTGAAGAACACTGCCCTAGTCAGTTTCTATTTTTCAAGGCATATATGATTTGGAGAAATGCTTTTATAATCATCCAGTTTTTAAGATTGAAGAATAATATTTAAAAAATATGGAAACAAGGTTGAGTAAATCTTTTTTTTTTTTTGGTGCTACAATCATCTTAAAATAGGAAATTCCGAGGCTTGTGTATGGCAACAATCAATGTGCGTGCGGCAGAAAGATTTTATGTTACCTTGTGTACTTCAGTCGCGTGAAATTTTATTTATAATTAAAGCAATTAAATTTGCTCAAGAGCCAGCATCAACTTTCAATGTGGCACAGAATTATTCATGAAGCCAGATTCAAAGGTAATAATGATGTAGGCTATATTTTCCTAATTACATCTAACTAGGTATCTGGTATGAAAATATTATAACGTTAGCATTTGCTGATGTTTTGCTAATGCTTTGATAAATCAGACATTGTGGGTATTCTTTAAATGGTAGAAGTATAATTGCCTTTTTCTACACTGATGTACATCATTGCTCACTTTCTGCACACACGCGGCCAGACAAATGAATCTCTAAAGAGATATATGTTATGATACAGTGTCAGTGAAAGTAATCCTCATCAGTTTAGCATTGTCGTGGAAAGATATTGGAAACAAAGTAACATTATTCGCCCGTGTCATCCCTTAAGTCAGCTTTTCCTCTTCACGTTGCGAAAAAGCAAGCCTGATCTTTAGGGTTCTCTGGAGCAAGAAAGAAACATCACACACTATTATCTGCTGATGCTGTTGGCTTCGAGCAAAGGGATCCAATCTCTAATATCAGAGGTTGACGATGAACAAAACATTTCAGGGATTATTTAGGGGTCCTTTTATTAAGGCCTCCTTTTACGAAACTGCGATAGCAGTTTCTAGCCCGGGGAGCTGCGCTCAATGGCCCGCGCTGCCCCCCTGAAGCTCACAGAGTTCCTATGAGCATTGGGAGCATCGTGGGCCATTCAGCACGGCTCCCCGCACTAGAAACTGCTATCCGCAGTTTCGTAAAAGAGGGGGGAAGGTGGCACGCACTAAATGCTAAGGCGCTCATAGAATATAATGAATGCCTTAGCATTTAGCGTGCGATAATCTTTAGCATGTGCTAAATTGGTTAGTGCATGCTAATCTTTAGCATGTGCTAGATTGGTTAGTGCATGCTAAGCTTTAGCATGTGCTAAATTGGTTAGTGCATGCTAATCTTTAGTGCACGCTAAATCGGGTAGCACACCTTAATAGAAGGACACCTTAGGTTGAAAAAAATGCATAATGAAAAATATAAACATACTCGGGTCAATATTCATTTCTTATTTAAATGGTGACCATAGCTGGCTAAATGAGATTCAGACTGTGGCATTGAATATTTTGGTCATCGGTGAGGCTGTAAGTTATGTGGATAAGGTCCATATTCAATGCAATTACAGCTGCCTTTTATGCATTCCTATATGCCCAGCACTGGCCCTGAATATCACTGGTGGTCACATAACTCTCGGCTCTAGGATTTAAGGGTAAGTTAGATGTGCATCTCCTTACGAGAAGCTTAGAGCGATATGGGGTCTAAAACTATGCCAGGGTACAACTGGCGGGGCCTCCGCGTGTGCGGATCGCCGGACTTGATGGACTCAGGGTCTGTTCCGGAGATGGCGCTTCTTATGTTCTTATGGCTCTTTCCCAACTCCATCTCACTGGACCTCCCCAGCATTAACTGGGGAGAACTGCGGCAGTCAGAGCAGCAGTGGTGCTGAATAGCAGATCCTGGGTCACCCAGTGTGATTTAACTAAGCAGGAACCGCTTCTGTCCAGTTATGATATCGCTTAGAACAGTGGTTCCCAACCCCGTCCTGGAGGAACACCAGGCCAATCGGGTTTTCAGGCTAGCCCTAATGAATATGCATGAAGCAAATTTGCATGCCTATCACTTCCATCATATGCAAATCTCTCTCATGCATATTCATTAGGGCTAGCCTGAAAACCCGATTGGCCTGGTGGTCCTCCAGGACAGGGTTGGGAATCACTGGCTTAGAATATCAACCCCCACTATTTTTATTTTTTTTTTAAATTTAAAATCCTTGTTGTGAATTTTGTTATAATGTTAATATTTTAGGCCCCCTTTTATCAAGCCGCATTAGGGTCTTTTATCGCCGGCCGCTGCTCACAGGAATTCTATGAGCGTCAGAGCTTTTTACCGCAGTGGCTAGTGATTTTAAAAAAACCCTAACGTGGCTTGATAAAAAGGGGGACCTTAATTTTCTATGACAGTTTGGTGTTTCAGTTTTGAAAGGTGGTATAGAAAATGCATTAGGCTAAACTAGACTAATTAACATCTGAAATTAAGAACATAAGTGTTGCCATACAGGAACAGACCAAAGGTCCATCAAGCCAGCATCCTGTTTCCAACAGTGGCCAACCCAGGTTCACAAGTATGTGGCAAGATCCCAAGGAGTACCACAGATTTTATGCTGCTTATCCAGATTTCCCCAAGTCCATCTTTAATAATTGCTTATGGACTTTTGTTTTAGCAAATTATCCAAACCTTTTTTAAAACCTGCTAAGCTAACTGCTTTCACGACATTCTCTGTCAACAAATACCAAAGTTTAATTACACATTGGGTGAAGAAATATTGTCTCCAGTTTTTCTTAAACCTACTGCTTAGTAGCTTCATTGCACATTAAGCATTTCCTCATCCCCAGTGAGCTTACAATCAAACGGATGGTCTTACAGACAAGTTGGCTAATCCCCAATTTTGCTGATTTGTTGCTCTTTTTGATCTAGTGCATCAATATTTTTCTAAGACAAGTGGACTAAGCTCAAAGCCAATTGATGTCAAAGATTTTTGCATGTGATTGAATGGGCTATCCCCATTGGTCACATGGACAACTGAGCCAACCACCTCAGGTGTGAAAAATGGGTTAGCTCACTTGTCCAAATGTCACAGTTGTTCATTATTTACCCCTTAATGTATGCACAAAACAAAGTAATAATGGGGGCAAAGCATGGCGATATATGGAAAGCAGCTCATTATTATGCAAATGTATAACCTGTGGAGGGGCATTTTCTTTTTATTAAGCTCAGTGGTGCCCCTCCCCCGCCCTCTTCTCCACCCACACCCCCATCTGCTCCTTCCCCCACTCTCTCCTGCCACGCACACTCGCCTCCCTCCCCTTCCCCCATACCTGCTATTCATGCCCGCATTGGCTCTTCCTCTGATGTCACTTCATAGGCACGGGTCCAGGAAGTGACATCAGAGGAAGAGTTGATGCTGGAGCAAGCAGCAGGTTGGGGTTGCTGCTCACACCGGGAATGTAAAAAAGGTATGGGGGGGGGGGGAAGGAGCGGAGAGGGGCAGAGAGGAGGACGAGTGCAAGTGTCCCCACCAAGATGGCGCCCAGGGTGGCCCACCCCCTCCCCCCACTGATTAAGCTTTAACATTGAATCACAAGATAAATCTCTTGTTACACGTAATTCATAGAAAGGAATATTGTAAAGAAAAGAAAAATGAGAAGCAATAATATTATGGAGAAGTGGTTAAGGTGTAAGTAAGGAGACTCAACATTAAAAGGTACAAATTCAAGTAAGTAAAGGCTTAATGTGATTAGCCTTGCCATCAACTTCTAATTCCTTTGGGGGAAAAAATTAGAATTAAAATCTAATAAATAAAAAAGAATAAAAAGTGAAATGTGTGGTTTTTCCTAATGTTTCTAATCTAATCTAATCCTTAGGTTTGTATACCGCATCATCTCCACGTTCGTAGAGCTCGACGCGGTTTACAGTAGGAGAAATAGGAAGGAACTACAACAGAGGGTTAGAGGTAGAAGTGTGAAGAAAATTTAGAGGACTTGGGATGCCAAGATATAAGAGTTACCTTGATTCCTAAGTTGGAGGGAGACTTACATTTTTTGAGAAAAGCCAGGTTTTCAGATGTTTGCGGAAAACTTGGAGAGAGCTCAAGTTCCGAAGAGGGGAGGTAAGGTTGTTCCAGAGCTCAGTGACTTTGAAGTGGAGGGAGGTCCCTAGCTTTCCGTGTGGGAAATGCCTTTTAGCGAGGGGAAGGATAGTTTTAATTTGTGGGAGGATCTGGTGGTTTTAGGGTTTGAGGAATTCCAAGAAAGAGGGATAAAGGAAGGGAGGATACCATATAGGATTTTGAAAGTTAAACAGGCGCATTTATAGTGGACCCTGGGGATTATCGGCAGCCAGTGGAGCTTGGCCAGGAGCGGGGAGACATGGTCAAATTTACTTTTAGCGAAGATGAGCTTGGCTGCGGCATTCTGAATCCGTTGGAGTCTGTGGAGGTTTTTCTTAGTTAGGCTTAAGTAGATAGAGTTGCAATAGTCCAATCTGGAGAGGATGATGGATTGGACAAGGAGGGTAAAATGTTTTTGATGGAAGCAGGATCTAACTTTCCTCAGCATGTGAAGGCTGAAAAAGCATTTTTTTACCAAGGATTGGAGGTGGTTATTGAAGGACAATGTGGAATCAATGAAACACAAAGAAGGAGGCATCAGTTCTTGATGCTTAAACCTGCTGTAACCTCAATTGGAGGAATTTTCTTCCTTAGATATCCATGCAAATGCATCATAAGATATCTGTCTATAAAATATGTCTTCTTAGACCCATCTCAATTATCCAGCTTTGTTTCACTAAAACGCCTAGGCCAAGAACAAATTCCAACAACCTCAAAAGAATAGAAATGGACTCACTTCCAGCACAGCCTACAGTTTCTTCGTAATTACTAATTTTTACGTTTCATAAAAAATTCACTCTTACTTTAATCTTGAATCTTAATATAGAGGACTTGAGATAGATTAAATAATGTTTAGTTTTCTTGTAATTCTTAATTATCATTTTTGATTTAGCTATCAATTTTGATATAAAAAACTATTATGGTATTAATCTAACTTTCTGTTCAAGATGTTTGATACTTGGATGTTTGGTTTTTTAAAAAAAAATTATAAATAAATAAATAAAAAGTGAAATGTGATTTATTTTTTAAAATTAATTTAAAAAATTAAAGAAATTTTAAGCATAAAACGGACAGAGTAAGCACAGCGTAAAAATGATAATATCATTGAAGCTAAAAGAGCAAAGTATTTTATTAAAACCATTCATAGAATCTGGGCCACACTACCTAGATATACTGTAAATGGCACCTTATAAGATACCCCTTAGCTGTTTAATGGTACACTGTTTACTTGCATTAATTCCTGCGTTAAACAGCTAGCACTGCATAGTACACGGATCCCTAGAAGTAAAAAAAAACCTCACATCTTATGATGTCACTCACCTTTCATGCTCCGTGTAACCTAATTACTCCCACCCCTTTTACAAAACAGTAGCACTGTTTTTAGCGTTGGCCACGGCGGTAACAGCTCCAATGCTCATTGGAATTCTACGTGCGTCAGAGCTGCAATTGCTGCAGCCGGCGCTAAAAACCACACTAGTTTTGTAAAAAAAAAAAAAAAAAAGGGGGGGTGTTGTTACTGATATGTCAATGAATGTTGTGTTTTAATTTCCATAATGTTTTAAGAATAACCTATGAGAGCGTATCACAGGTACAAGTGTATGTCTCCGTCAAAAATGAGAAAGACTAGGGGACACTCAATGAAGTTACAGTGGTGCCTCGCATAACGGACGCCTCGCACAGCGAACGCTGCGCACAACGAACTTCAGGTCTTGCTTCCCACAACGAACTTCGTTTCACACAACGAAGTCGCCCGAGCTGCATCCTTCCGCGCAGGCACTGCGCTTAACTGCCCTCTCTCCGCCTGGCTCCCTGTGCAGTGGCGGACCGTCGGCTCGCAGGGGCCCGGCGCCTACTGCTGATGCGTTGGGGGGGGCGGAGCTACTCTCGCCGCTTCCCCGATGCTAGAAAAATAACAGCTTTGTTCTCTCTCACCATTGGCAATCTGTTTACATATTGAAAGAAACAGGAAAACAAAAGCTTATCCATTTAGACCATTTTGTAATACTGTAAGTATAAACTAGTATTATAGACAGAATGATCTGCCCAAGGAAATGGACAACATTTTCAACCATGCAGGCATTTAAAAAATGAACAGTTAAGTCCCAGTTTTTGCCGCTGAGACTCTGCCCTCTCTCACTGTAAAATTAGACTCTACTTAGTCTGTCTTTAAATTTAAAAAATGTGTGTTGTTTTAAAAAACAATTATGTTTTTAGATGTATCTAAATAAACATAATAACAAAAAATTTATCTTTTTTTATGTCATCTTAGCATATTTTATGCTGCAGAACGAATTATTTTTTTTAACATGTATTGTTATGGGAAAACGCGTTTCACATAACGAACTTTTCGCATAACAAACTTGCTCCTGGAACAAATTAAGTTCGTTGTGTGAGGCACCACTGTATAGGGAAATACTTTTAAAACCAATTGGAGGAAAAAAATTTTCACTCAGAGAATAGTTAAGCTCTGGAACGCATTGCCAGAGGATGTGGTAAGAGCAGATAGCGTAGTTGGTTTTAAGAAAGGTTTGGAAAAGTCCATAGTCTGTTATTGAGGAAGACACAGGGGAAGCCACTGCTTGCCCTGGATCGGTAGCATGGAATATCGCTGCACCTTGGGTTTTGGCCAGGTACGATTGACCACTGTCAGAATGGGCTACTGGGCTAGATGGACCATTAGTCTGACCCAGTAAGGCTATTCTTATGTTTTTATATGAGCCAAGTATAGGACAATCAAGCCATTGTAACATCACTGATGAGGTTGGCTCTGAGGCATTATGACATCACAATCTCAGCTCTGGAATGCTGCTCTCATTGGGGTTCCGGAATCTTGCTATTCTTTGAACTGCTAGAATGTTGCTACACCTTGGGTTTTGTCCACCTTGAGTATGGACTACTGGGCTTGATGGACCATTGGTCTGACCCAGTGAGGCTATTCTTATGTTCTTATATCATAAACTAATTTCTTTGTTCTTCATATATTTTGGCCCTGTTAAACAGGAATACATATCCAAGAGGTTCTTTAATTTATTATGAGCTACGTTTTGCAATAAAAGGGAACACTACAGCTGCACTGCCTGACCCTTAGATGGCATTTCTTTTATGTATCTTTTGGTTTGCATTTATTGGGTATCCAAATTCCTGGTGCCAGAGCCATATTTTCAATCATTTACAATGTTTAAAAGGTTGGCACAAGTGATGGGATTGTGCCTCTAATTTGGGTTTTCGTTTCCATGCACATCAAATCGAGGACGATGCGACCACGTGCGTTGCAGGGTGTCTGGCGGATGAAATCATTACCCGGTCTCCTTTAGGACCGTATAAAGGAAATTCAGTGCTTCGCTTTTGTTGAGTTGTGTTTTAAATAGCATAACCAATTTATACAGTGCAACTTGATTTGATTTTTTTCTTTTTTCATGTTATTATTAATGTCAAGCAAACATTTATTTCAGGTGCAGAGCCCCAGGATGTGTTGGTGATAACAGTGGCTCTGCTGTTCTTCCGCTCACTGTCCACTAAGTGGGTGGGAAAAGGGTGCTGCGACCCTTTTACTTTTCCCACCAGTCTCCATAACAGCTTTGGCCTTCGGGTCAGCTCAATTTCCCCTCCACTGAGTGGCCATTACTGAGCTGCAGCGTGATAAATGCTTTTTGTAAGAGAGTGCATTGCCGGCAGCAAGCACTAGGGAAGAAAGGCACCCCGGGCTGGTCAGACTAAAAGCCAAGAGACAGACAGACTAACATGCCAGGGCAGTAAAGCCCCCGTTACCTAGCAACCATGGCCCAGATAACCACAATGAACAGACCCACAAACAATAATGAAGGGGATTAAAAAAAAAAAATGGGACTCAAAGGTTAATAATATTCCTATATCTAATAACTTAGTTTTACAATATTGCATTTTAACCTTTCAGACATGTATAGTGAGGAGATCACTTCCAAATTAACCACCCTCCCCCTTTTACAAAAAGCGCGAGAGCGGTTTTTAGCGCAGGCCGGCGTGCTGAATGCTCTGCGCTGCTCCCAAGTGCTGGGAGCAGCACAGAGCATCCAGTGCGCCAGCCTGCGCTAAAAAACGCTACCGTGGTTTTGTAAAAAGTAGGGGGTTAAATTAAACCATATTTCCATGCAATAGACAGATACTATAGTTTCTATTCATGTTCTTCCTGTCGTTATCAAGTGCGTCTGTGTTTGTTCTGTGATTGCACTGTACACTTTGGAGATCCAGCAGCACAAAACCCGTCTGCTCCCTCCAGAGATGACAAGAATGTTTTTTTTTTTAGTTCACTTGTCTAGCGGTTTATAACACCCATTCCTAGCTCACACAAATTTCAAGATCTAGATTAGAAACCAGATAAAAAAAATCTCCGCTGGCGTTGAGGGGCATTTTCTAAAGAACATTCGAGTCAGAATCGGGACACCCTGCTCATAATATTCCCCCCCCCCAAAAAAAAAATCTATTCCCCCACCCTTTTTAAACAGGGAAACATTGCGATATCTACAGTACAAAAATTAAGATTAGTGCAAAACACTGCAGTTCGCTTGATCTTCGGACTGAGAAAAAAAGACCACATTAGCCCCTATTACAAGAAATTACACTGGCTACCTGTGGAGGCGCGAATACTGTTCAAATTTGCTTGTATCTGCTTCAAACAAGTCTGGGGCCTAGCACCTTCCTACCTGCAAACACACTTCACTCTACACAACCCCACACGAACAACCAGAAACAAAAACATCTTTGCATACCCGAAGATCACAGGCTGCAAATACAAATCCTTCCTAGACAGAACCTTCATGTTCCAAGCAAACAGACAGCAATCCTGGCTGGGAAACCACATAAATAAAGCCAGACAGACCGAAAATCAATTAAAACCACTCTATTTGACAAACTTCTTGCTTAATCAGATGACCTCTCTCACGTATTCTTCCCCCTTTCTACCCCAGTGTATTATGCATCTTCTCTCATATATTCATGCTTCTCCAATTTACTATGTAACTTCCTTCTTCTTGCATTTTGTAATTCGCTGATTGTCCAGCCTTCTTTCTATGTGAACCGCCTACAAGTCAGTTTGACTATGGCGGTATAGAAAAATAATGTTATTATTATTATTATTAATCTATTCTAATCTGAATTTCGATGTCACACTTATCCAGTCCAGGTTGAAAGCGATTTACAAGTTAAGAGGCCCATAGCAAAGCCTAGGGAATAGTAGATACATCACATCAATGAGATATTCTGTTGGGGGGGGGGGGGTAAAAAAGGGTGAGAAGGACATTCTTGTGCTGAAATGGCCCAAATGAACAGCCGTTTTCCAAAAGGAAATGTCTAAAATATGAATACCAAAAAAAAACAGGCATCTTTCGGACAAAAGTGGCCACACAGATACCTCTGCAGAATGACATCAGTCTAGTAGTTAGTGCAGTGGATGGTAAACAAAAGGGCCTAGGTACAAACCTCAAATTAATTCATTTATATGTTATTGTGAGCCATCCAGGAACAGATAAAAATACCTGTTGAATGAGATAGACCACTACAATAGCCATCATGCTCGGAGGTGTCTTATAAATTCAGGCAAGTAAGTATTTCCAGGAAGGCTCACATATTTGTACAGGAATAAAAGCATTACTGCGCGAGTTACACCTGAGTCCCGTTGTTCAAACTCCAATGGCTTAGTAAGGGTAGGAGGCGCCTGGAGCGGTGGTACCCCCTGCACCTTCCTCTCCGTCCCGTTCCTTCCTATCCCCATTCAACACTTGCGCCCTCCCGCCCCCGTGCCTCTAAATCTTCACCAGCGCGAGTGACTTCGGCAGCATGCTCTTTGTGCCGGTGTTGGATTTCCCTCTGATGTCACTTCCTGGTCCCATGACCAGGAAGTGATTCAGAGGGGAACCAGGCTGGTGCGAGCAACAGGCAGCAGAAGTTGCATGCACTAGCGAAGACCTACAGAGGTAGGGGTTGGGAGGGAGGGATGGTGTGAGCAGGGCGGGGCGGAGAGGTACCAGTGCCCCCACCGACTCTGCACCCAGGGTGATCCGCACCCCCTCCCCTCCCACACGCCCCCCCTCCCCACCTTACTACACCACTGACTAAGCTATTCCGTGCAGCTGCTTGCTGCTATATTAGGAATTGTCATAATCCCTATCAACTTGCAACATTGTATCCTTCTCTTTGATTTGATGTATCCACTATTCCCCATGCTTGGTTATAGGATTCTTGACTTGTAAATGGCCTTGAACCTGTATTGGATGGTACACCAACATATCTGCGCAGGACAAATGCGCTCCGACAATTGTGCACACGGACAAGTGTGCACACGAGAATTGCGGCCCGTCGGATTTGTCAATGTACCATCTGGAAGGCCCTGATTTGCTCAGACTCCTCAGGCCCCCGTCCCTGAGGCACCTCAAGTTCCTCCCAAGGGTCGGGGCCCGAGGAGTCTGAGCAAATCAGGGCCTTCCAGATATCTACTAAAAGGGCTCCCATAATCATGATTAAAACCTAACCCTAACACTAGATAGGAAGTGAATGTTTTTGGTTTTTTTAAATATTTATAAATTTTCCAAAACTAATACAAAGCGCCAAGATTTATACAAACATTAATAATCAAAATAAGCAATTATATTTAATCAATCACAATGCAGAAGAAAAATATCCCTCCCATCCCTTCCAACACATTGGCTCAAAGAATAAACCCAAAGAGATATCCCAGGAAGTGAATGTTTTGAGTGTAGTGTGTGGGGTCCCCCCTCAAAAAAGAGGGCTACTTTGTAACCCTAAAAAAGACAAAATAGTATCCTAATTGTCAGGTCACTTCCCATTCAGTGCGCGCATTTGTCCATAAATACTAATGTCAGCACACAATTGTCATTGCAAAATTATCCTACGTGCATTATACGGGTCACGGTACTGGATAGGTGTGATACAGAAATTCAGATTAGATTAGATTGGATAATACCTGAAGCTGTCAAACAGCCTGGTATCCACTGTCACTTTCACCTCTTCGGGTGTGGGGGTGGGGATGGGGTCAAAAACCACTGGGAGATTAGGGAGGAGTCATGATGTCATCCTTCCAGTAGTCAGCTGATCAGTCATGGCATCATTTGGTACCCTGGACATGATTCAGACAGGTCCAGATAAAAATGTCCTCTTTTGCCTTGGGTGTTTATCCAATGCCATTATCACTGAAAGACATTCTAAATTTGGGCCCTCCTTAGCTCACCCAAAACACACTTCCAACACATTCCCTTGCTATTTGGATGAGCTGCAGTCTAAAACATTTAAATTCTGCCTCTCAAAAATTGTGATTTAGACAATTTCGGCAGATGGACTTTTTTTGGCCATTTTGAGACATCCATTTGCTTCGAAAATGAGCACCATTTGTACTTTAAATTTGGACAAAATATTCTTAGTCATTTCCATTTTCAGGTAAAAAGCTGGTCACAGAACTCTGAGATAACTATACAATATGCTGAAATGGAGTCTATGCAAATTCAGGTCTTCAATTCAAATAATAGCAGAATATGTATCGTATAGACCAGTGGTTCCCAACCCTGTCCTAGAGGACCACCAGGCCCCTCCCCCAGCCCACCACCATTTTCAAGACCCTCCCCCCCATCTAAAGACTATAGTAGCCATTTTTTCAGGGAAGTCACAAAGGTTAGGAGAATGGCCTTTGCTCCTGCCCCCAATGACCCCCATGGACCACCAGGGACATCAGATAGGCACGGGGACCCTATATAGATGGTGGGGGGTGGGGGCCATGTTTTTTATGGAGAAAAAAAACAATTTATGTGGGTCCTGGTTGATATTCAGCCAGGATCCACATAACTGAATATCTGCCAGGACCCCCATAACCCTGGCGACCAGCATCAGGAAAATTAGCCTGGGATATTTAGTTCTGAGGCCTGCATATGGCCCACATTGAATGTCTGGGGCTAATCTAACCAGCAACAGTCAGCATTTTTTTAATAAAATGCTTTTCTAATAAAAAATGATTAAAAAAATATGCTGATCATCATTAGCTGAATATTGGCCAGCTTATGGCCTATCCAGTCTACCCATCTATAACATCTACTATCCCTCGCTCTCCATTATTGTTTTTAGTCTATTGTAAGTTTCTACACTGCTAATTACTGGGGGAGTCAATGCAGAGCAGTTTATAAGAGCTTTGTAATGGTGTTACAATACATGAGCTTCTATAAAGGTGTTACAATAGAGTTTGTGTTTCGAGGGATGGTTTCAATACAGACATTATGAAATCTTAATCATAGAAACATAGAAACATAGAAACATAGAAATAGATGGCAGATAAGGGCCCACAGCCCATCTAGTCTGCCCACCTTAATGTCCCTCCCCTACCTTTGCCCTGTGAATAGATCCCATGTGCCGATCCCATTTGGCCTTAAAATCAGGCACGCTGCTGGCCTCAATCACCTGTAGTGGAAGACTATTCCAGCGATCAACCACTCTTTCAGTGAAAAAGAATTTCCTGGTGTCACCTCGTAGTTTCCCGCCCCTGATTTTCAACGGATGCCCTCTTGTTGTCGTGGGACCCTTGAAAAAGAAGATATCTTCCTCCGCCTCGATGCGGCCCGTAAGATACTTGAACGTCTCGATCATGTCCCCCCTCTCTCTGCGCTCCTCGAGCGAGTATAGCTGTAATTTGTCAAGCCGTTTTTCGTATGGTAGATCCTTGAGTCCCGAGACCATCCGGGTGGCCATTCTTTGCACCGACTCCAGTCTCAGCACATCCTTGCGATAATGCGGCCTCCAGAATTGCACACAGTATTCCAGGTGGGGCCTCACCATGGATCTATACAATGGCATAATGACTTCCGCCTTACGACTGACGAAACCCCTTCGTATGCAGCCCATGATTTGTCTTGCCTTGGACGAAGCCTGCTCCACTTGATTGGCAGACTTCATGTCCTCACTGACGATTACCCCCAAGTCTCGTTCTGCTACCGTTTTTGCTAGGATCTCGCCATTAAGGGTATAAGACTTGCACGGATTAATAATTAATGCATTATTAAACCTTACTTAATACTTGTGCTTTTGTAAAGGTGTTACATTACAGAGTTAATGATTTCTGAGTTGGTTCTCAACACAGCCCTCTTAAACCATAATCAATCCTCTTTCTTATTTCCACCTATCATATATAATCAATCTACCTGCTTATACATACCTACTTGTACATGCCTATGTAAAATGTATCAAATATTTATTCATATTATACCTTCTTATATACACATATAAATATATGCATCCATATTTAGTATCATGTACTGTGTTCATACTACTCCTGATTCAATTCTTGCTTAGTGTCTGTATCATGATCTATGTTCATCTTGGAAGTACTAACTTCCTGATAAATCTGGCTATCTGTGCTATGATTATCTTATTCCCTGTCACTACTGTGTTTATCCTATAGTTGTTCCTAGTGGGGACTGGCCAACTATCTCCTCTTTGTTGCATTATTGGCTATAGTATTCTGTGAAGAGGATAGTCTTCATCCCTTTCTTGAACTTTCCGGTGTCCTTTTCTAGTTTTAGTTCCTTAGGAAGGGTGTTCCACCACCTTTAGTGATCAGATGTACTTGTCCCAAGCTTTCTTGAATTCAGATACAGTCTTCATCTCCACCACCTCACCTTGGAGGCCATTCCTCATATCTGCCACCCTTTCACTGATGATCTTTTGAACAGGTAAAAAAATCTATTTAAAGTTATGTGAATTTTTAGTAACAGATGATATGAAGTGCCACTAATGAAAATCTAGATATAAGTTTAAACGGATTTCTTATCCGTTTAAAGTTATACTCACTATTTATCACTCGTATGTATAGCCCACGGAGGCAGTTCTATAACTTGACATCTGGCCATTCAAATCACCTGTCCGGGGCTAACCAGGTATTTTCAACGGCACTTAACTGAATAATGTTAATGAAAATGCCCAGTTAGTGCCAAAGCCAGCTATTTTGGGGGGTGGTATGGAGGCAGAATCAGCAGTTAGCAGGTTAAGTGCTGATTTTTCAGCACTTAAGTGGTTAAGATAACTACATAAATAAAAATTGCCATACTGGGACAGACCGAAGGTCCATCAAGTCCAATATCCTGCTTCCAACAGTGGCCAACCCAGGTCCCAAATACCTGGCAGAAACCCAAAGAGTAGCAACATTCCAGAGGTGAGATTGTGATGTCATAATGCCTCATTCCACCAATGCCTAAGAGCCAACCTCAGCAGTGATGTCACAATGGATTGATTGCCCTATACTTGGCTCACATAAGAACTGCCATAATGGGACAGACAGAAGATCCATCAAGCCTAATATCCTGTTTCTAACAGTGGCCAACCCAGGTCCCAGGTGCCTAGCAAAATCCCACATAATAAAACAGATTTTATGCTGCTTATCCTAGGAATAAGCAGTGGATTTCCCTAAGCCATCTCAAGAATAGCCTATGGACTTCTCTTTTAGGAAATTAGCCAAACGAATTCCAGAGTTTAATTACACATTATATGAAGAAATATTTTCTCTGGTTTGTTTTAAATCTACTACTTAGCAGCTTCATCGCATGCCCCCCTAGTCCTAGTATTTTTGGAAAGAGTAAACAAGCGATCCACATTTACCCTTTCCATTGCACTTTGAATTTTATAGACTTCTGTCATATCACCCCTGAGCTGTCTCTTCTCCAAGCTGAGGAGCCCTAGCCACTTTAGCCTTTTATCATTTTATCATTTTTGTCATTTTTGTCGCCCTTCTCTATACCTTTTCCAATTTCCGCTATATCTTTTTTGAGATACGGTGACCAGATTTGCAAACAGTATTCGAGGTGCGGCCGTACAAGGGCATTATAACATCTTCATAGGGCTCTTCAAAGCTGGTTAAGTGCAGACTATCGCACTTATTGAGCTAAAATTTCACCGGCTCCATACACCCGGAACTTCCATGGTAGAGTCCAGATATGGTGGGAGGAATGGCCTAGTGGTCAGAGCTGCAGCCTCAGCACCCTAAGGTTGTGGGTTCAAACCAGTGTTCCCTCTAAGGTGAGCGCATGAGCGATCGCTCACTATTTTCAGTGGCGTCGGCCTGTATTTTAAAGTTAAAAGATGCAGCGGCGGCTCCTCTCAAGATCCCCGACTGCATCGGACTTCCGACGCAGGTGAGGATTCATGAGAGGAGCCACTGCCACGTCTTCAGTGTCCTACCAAGAGGGGGGCGGTCCGCCCCGGCTGTGCACCCGCCCTAAGGCTGCAGTCGGAGAGGAAGTTCGGACCAGCCAATCAAACCAATGTTCCCTCTAAGGATTGATGAGATGTGTGCAAAAAAAAATATGCATGAGCGACAAGTTACATACTCCACAAATTTATGAGCAGGCATGGAGGACGCATTTTTAAACAAATGTAGTTTATCCTTGTATTCCTTATGTAATTTTAATCATCTATGGATATGTTTGTATGTTTATTGTTCAAATGGTTTTATTTATTTCCCCAAATTTATTTTTGTTATACGCATTGAAAATATTTGATATTGCGTTTAAATCAAAATCTCAATAAACTTGAAACTTGAAACGAGTGCCCGTGAGATTGTGGGAGGGTTAAATACTCAAAGCTTAGAAGAATAACAATTTACTTAAAGTTTTTGCTATGCCAGCTTTCTGGTATCTTTACATACAGTGGCGTACCTAGCATATGTAACACCCGGGGCCCATCATTTTTTGGCACCCCCTCCATCCCCATCTGTAAGAAAAACATGATTTTTAGTAACAAACCACACATCACACATGAGTACCTAGGAAAAGGCAGCATCTTACATATTGCAGTGAGCAATACATCAATACACCCATTGTAAAACTAAACAAGCCAGACCAGCACAGATCAATCCTACACCGTCAATCCTAAAGAAAACCATGTCTTTCGAACACACAGAACACAGAAAACACCTTCGCCTAGTATGGAATATGTCATCAAAAACTAACCCCTCACCCTTTTACAAAACTGTAGTGTGGATTTTAGCCACAGTGGTAACAGCCCTGATGCTCATAGAATTCTGAGCATCAGAGCTGCTATCACCACGGCTGGTGCTAAAAAACGCTCCACAGTTTTGTAAAAGGGGGGATAAAATAGAAACACACAGCTTCAACGCTCTAGCTCAAAGGTGCCCAAACTTTTTGGGCTTGCAAGCTACTTTAAAATGACCAAGTCAAAATGATCTACCAACAATAAAATTAAAAAACACAAAGCACACTATACGCTGAGAAAATGTTAATTATCATTCCTATTCTGGGTTTTTTTCAAAGAGGTCAAGGCAGATGACTCTATGTATTGTCACCTCAGTAACAACCATACATAAATAGACAAATATACCCCCCATCCTTTTTATTAAACCACAATAGCAGTTTTTAGCGCAGGGAACTGCGCTAAATGCCCAGCGCTGCTCTCGACGCTCATAGGCTCCCTGCGCTAAAATACACTATTGCGATTTAGTAAAAGGGGACCATAGTGCAAAATATAGACAGCATATATAAATTCAGACACATTTTGATCACTAAATTTAAAATAAAATCATTTTTCCTACCTTGTCTGGTGATTTCATGAGTCTCTGGTTGCACTTTCTTCTTCTGACTGTGCATCCAATCTTTCTTCCCTTCTTTCAGTCTGTATGCTTCCTCTCCTCCAGACCTCATTCCCTCCCCTAACTTTTTCTTCCACTCTCCTTGCCCTTTCTTTCTTTTTTTTCCTCTTGATGCCCCCTTTCTTTTTTTTCTGTTTCCCTTCTGTCTCCCTGCCTGCCCCCTTTCTTTCTCCCTACCCACCACAAAGCCACCGCCGCAACCATCGGGGGAAACAGGCCCCAAAGCCACCACCGCGGCTGCCCCAAGCTCTCTCTGCTTCCCACCGGGCCGACCAGCATTCCCCCGACATCAATTCTGCCGTCGGAGAGGAAGTTCCGCCCAGCCAGGCAGCGATTGGCTGGCCCGAACTTCCTCTCCGACTGCAGCCTTAGGGTGGGTGCACAGCCGGGGCGGACCGCCCCCCCCTTGGTAGGACACTGAAGACGTGGCAGCAGCTCCTCTCATGAATCCCCACCTGCGTCGGAAGTCCGATGCAGTCGGGGATCTTGAGAGGAGCCGCCGCTGCATCTTTTAACTTTAAAATACAGGCCGCCGCCACCGCTTCCTCTCACCTCCTCCCGTCCTCGAGTGAGCGACAGAGGAAAGCGTATGAGCGACGCCACTGAAAATAGTGAGCGATCGCTCATGCGCTCACCTTAGAGGGAACACTGGTTTGAACCCAACGCTACTCCTTATGACCTGGACAGGTCACTTAATCCTCCAATGCCCCAGGTATATTAGATAGACTGTGATCCCGCTGGGACAGATAGGGGAAAATGCTTCAGTACCAGTTGGACAATCTCTATTGATAGGCTGTATACAAGTAAAAAAATAAACTTGGAAACATGAGCTGGGTATAATGCTGTCAGCAGAACCCCAATTGCTACTGGCCCCATGAACAGGTGAATACAGGGTTAAGAGATGTAAACAGCCTCAAAAGTGGGGGCTTTTAGCCTGGATTTGAACAGGACCAGAAATGGAGCATGACAATAGCAACTCATATTCCAGTCACAAAAATCTCTCATTAGCAGGCTAAGAGGCAAATATATTCATTTATATTTCATGAACAATTAAACCAATGTAAATATGCACAGTGATAGAGGAACACTTGAAAACAGAACTCAGATGTCTGAGATATCCGAGTTATTCTTGCAGCACGGCTTTCATCAGAACAAATGTACAACGGATCATTTAATTTGGCTACTGGCTAATTAGGCCCTGTTATTAGAGTCTCTGAAGAGCGGAATATGTTTGGAAAATAACAAACTCAATTCTTGCCTGTTTGGAAAAAAAAAAGGTTTCCACACAACTGATTATTACACTTTTCCAGCTGCATTCTTTGGTAGTTACATATAATTCCACAAGAAAGTCTGGAATAATGAAACTATTTAGCGTCTGGAACAGCAGGGCTTGAAGGGTGAACCCTGTGGCCTCTTCAGACTACGTAGCAAGCCCGGAGATGTGCAAGCACATTATCTGCAAGGCTGGTAAAGAGTGCTCTGGGAGAATATATGTGTCGGTGGGAAGGACAAAGAAAAATGTTTTCTAATAAATTACTTGCAATCCCTGGATCCCTTTTGGGCAGATTGTTGCACCGTTTGCAACCCCACCCGTGCCTCTCCTCTCCTCTCTCTCTCTCTCTGCGTTCAGATGCACATAGATGCTCACCTCCAGAGAGCAGCAGAGATCTCAGGCAGGCTGCTGCAGCTAATGGAGGTAATTAATAACTTGTCATAATCGTAAGGACGAGAGGCAAGGCTCAGCCATCAGCAGTCAGGTCATGGAGCCTTCTGCAAAGCAAATGAGGCACAGGTGGTGTCCAGATTAAAGAGCTCGCCTGGACCGCCAGTATCCTGCCAAGCTGCAGACGGAGCATCACCCTACTGCTTTTTGCACTTTCAGTGCTTCAGGTGCACACAAATTACTTTTTGCTGCCCCAGAGAGACCCCCCCTCTCCTTGGCTGTTCAGTGGGTCACGACGTACCACGAGAAATTTCAGACAGATTTGTTTGAAAAAGTGCGGATGGGTTGTAGACGTCCATGCCAGGCTTAATCATTGAATCAGCCCAGAAATATCTTCTTTGGAAAATTTAACTTGTGTGTATTATGTAAGCAATCCTTTGGCTGCACAGTGGTACTGTGGCGGCACGTTCCCGGTTCAACCTTGAGAAGATGAAACCTCATTATGGTTGTGTTAAACAGCAAACTACAGAATCACTTATTTTTCGACAGCTTGGATGCCTTCTCCTTTCTAATTCCTGTGGGTCAGTTCTGCTTGAAATGAACCAAGTTTACAAATCTCCACTCGTTTGTACACTCCTATTATGCATACGAGGTTATGCATTTGTAACTGTCACACAAGTCAGGGTGATACAGCACTCTCATTTGACCCTATCCATTTAAATGGGTGCGTCCCGGTGACATTGATTCATGTTATATGTTATATCAATGCATTATAATCTTTTGTGTTGCCTTACCAGTTAGTTCTAGTCAAATGTTGTGAGCAACTGCTGGAAATAATGGTCAGCCGGGTTTCAGTCTGCTCTAAAGTGTTGAGAAGTCCGTATAGACTGCTCGGTACAAGCAAGGAATTAGAATGAGTTTTCTTTTCAAAAACAGTATGGTAGAAAATATTCCATTGCGTTAAACTGTAATCCCAAATACTTGCTCTTTAACTGGTGGGTTGATTGTGGAATGCTTGTCTCGTGTGCCCTGTTATTCTGCAGATGTGTTTTTAAAAAAACTGATTATGCATGCACAGGGGCTGATCTTGAGGAATTGTCATTAGTATTTTTAGGGATTGCTGTTTCCCATGAAAAACAGCTCTTCATAGCTCCTGTCTCTCTATTGTGTTTTCCTACTGCAACATAAATCACTAATATGTTTTCAGCTGCAAAGTACTCTCTTCTCCTATTGTATTCACAGATTTAGTGGCATTTCAAATAGATAAACACAAGCAACATCTATCAATGCAAGAAAACGGGGGCCTTAATCAAAGCACCAGGTCCCAGGTCTCAGCATCTCCATTTACCTTGAGATAAATCCATTGGTGTGACCACCACTGCGAAAGGTGACAAATCACCCCGAGCCAGCTGAACAGTGCAAGGGCTTATTGGCCTTTCTTTAAGTGGTCTTACCCTTCAGCGAAAAGGATGGTTCTTGTCAAGCAGGACCAGATTAAAGGTAGACAAAAAGGAATGATCTGTTATTAGAAAACAGTGATTGAGGGGATCACAAAAAGGGGAGGGGGAGGGATTATGAATAACAAATATACAGGGTGCACATCTTACCACAACAGAAATTAGTGCCAATTATCCTTTTTTTTTTTTTTTTTTTGGGGGGGGAAACTAGTGGCAATTATATTTCGGAATTAGGCTGTGACTAATTTTAAGAGGTGATTCTAATGGACAGCAGATGAGCTAGCTAGCAGAATCCGTCTTGCTTCAATGTTTCAAACTTCTGTTGTTTCCCCAAAAATGCAAACTAGAATCAAGTATAAAATCTAAATATGTAATTGAATCTGATTAAACCTTCTGTTATAATTATCGGCATCAATGAGAACATACAAACACAAGATATGCCATACTCACAGTCAAGCCAAAGGTCCATCAAGCCTGGCATTCTAGCAGTAACAGTGGCCAATTAAGGTCACACCTAGCCGGCAGGATCCAGAAGAGTAGACTCATCCCTTGGTTCTCATTCCAATAGATAGGCAGTGGAATCCCCAAGTCTACTTGGTTAATAAATTGTGTCACATCTCAGAAAAGATATAGCAGAATTAGAAAAAGTACAAAGAAGGGCGATGAAAATCATGAAGGCAATGGGAAAACTTTCCTACGAGGAAATATTAAAGTGGCTAGGGTTCTTCAGCTTGAGATGGCACAGGAAAGATATGATAGAGATCTATAAAATACCGAGTGAAATGGAATGTGTAGATGTGAATCTCTTTCTTTACTCTTTCCAAAAATACTAGGACTAGGGGGACATGCAATAAATCTACTAAGTGGTAGGTTTAAAACTAACTGTAGAAAATATTTCTTCACTCAACGTGTAATTAAACTCTGGAATTCGTTGCCAGAGAATGTGGTAAAAGCAATTAGCTAGGTAGAGTTTAAAAACAGTTTAGATAATTCCCTAAAAGTCTATAAGATGAACTTGAGAAAATCTACTGCTTATTCCTAGGATAAGCAGCATAAAATCTGTCTTAATGTTTGGGATCTTGCCAGGTACTTGTGACCTGGGTTGGCTACTATTGGAGACAGGAGACTGGGCTTGATGGTCCTTTGGTCTGTCCCAGGATAGCAACCCTTATGTTCTTATGAACCACCCCCCCAAAAATGTCATTTTCTCCAATGTTGTTAAATTTTGATTATTGTTAATAGCTGCCAAACCTCTGGGTTCCCTGCTGTTTCCACATGTTTTCTTGTTGAGCCATGTAATTGGTTGGCTCATTCACCTAAATAGAAAAGCAGATTGAAGAATTCAGCTAAATTTGATTGTCCACTATAGTTTAAGCAGAGATGCCAAGATACTCAGTTACTGGAGGGAGACTTTTTTGGCCCGAAAGCAGTGTGGTGTTTGTAGTTCCTGATTCTAACCACTGAGTCAGTGTTGGAGGTTCCATAATGCACCAGAATGAGGTTGTCAGAAATCCAGGACTGTCCTACAGACTCCTTCAAAACCCACCAAAGGGGTCACCAGCTAGACCTGGTAACTTTCTCCTCCAAGGAACAAGCCAATCCCATATTCTATTGGAAACAAGGCAGCTGGTCAGACTCTCTCTGGTCGGATCACTGTCTATGCACCTTCTCAATAGGATGCCAACATAATCCCCCCAAAAACAGCAAAACTAGAATCATCCAAACCCATACTACCAGAGGAAAGATTGACCCAGTGGATTTTTGGTCTCGGTTCGAACTAACCACCAATCAATCCGAAGAAACGGAGCAACTCATGACCTCCTGGATCAAGGATAGTACCAACATACTAAATGAGATCGCCCCCATTAAGACCCGCAGAATAAGAACTTCAAACCAAGAAGGCTGGTTCGATTCAGAACTGCTACTACTAAAGAAGGAACTCAGAAAAGCAGAAAGACTATGGCATAAATCAGGAACCCAAGAACACAGACTGGCCTGGAGAATAAAACTAAAAAACTACAAAAACCTCACCAACGAAAAAAGAAAAAATTTTTACTCTCACAAAATTGGTAACATTAAAAACAACAGTAGTAACCTCTTTAAATTGGTCAATGACCTATACAATATCGAAACCATCACAAACATCCATGAAGAATCCACTCTAACCGCCAATTCCCTTGCAGACTTTTTTAACACCAAGATTCAAAAATTAAGATCAACTTTACCTACCAGGACCAATCCCCTCGAACTGTTCCCCATTCTCCCAGACCCTGGTTTACCTAACCCAGACCCAGGATCCAAAACCGACCTTAGCTGGAAACAATTCTCAACAATAGACTGGCAAACCTTTAATACTTACTACAACAAATACACTCACTCCTTCTGCAAATTGGACACATGCCCACCAAACATCATGAAAACCGCCCCGAGCCTCTTCAAAGCAAACATGATGAGATGGGTTAACTCCCTACTGTCCACAGGAAACTTCCTGCCAGAGCAAGGCCACATTATGATTACCCCTATCATAAAAAACACAAAAGAATCACCAAATTCCCCATCAAACTACAGACCGATTGCAAGCATCCCCTTATTCACCAAAATAGCAGAAGGGATGGTACAAGCTGAGCTCTCCGCATACCAAGAGAAATTCAACATCCTAAGCGACAACCAATCTGGCTTCCACGTGGATCACAGCACTGAAACCATCATAGCTGCCCTTCTTGACCATCTCCACACATTCTTTAGTCAAGGCTCTAGTGCCTTAATCATACAACTAGATTTGAGCAGTGCCTTTGACCTGGTCGACCACACCATTCTCCTGGAATGCCTGGCACACATTGGCATCTCCGATCAGGTCCTCAACTGGTTTCAGGGGTTCCTAAAAATAGATCCTACAAGGTACTCAAGAATAACTCTTTCTCATATAGCTGGGACAACATCTGCGGTGTCCCACAGGGCTCCCCCCTATCCCCCACTCTGTTCAATATCTACCTGGCCTCCCTAGGTAACCTCCTACATACCCTCAAGCTGAAATTTTTCATCTACGCAGATGACATCACAATAGCCATCCCTCTAACCAGTTTTTCACCAGAATTACTCGAATACATCACAAACATCCTCAACCAGATTGAACTCTGGATGCTATCATTCAGACTGAAACTAAACCCTGATAAAACAAAATTTTTTCTAGCCACCCCCAAAGATAAAATCAGGGACACTACAATTCAACTGAAAGGAATGACTTTCCCCCTCGAACATACCTTAAAAATCTTGGGAGTCACGTTTGACAAAAATTTATCCCTAGAATACCACACCGACCTCATAGTCAAGAAATGCTTCTCGGCACTCTGGAAACTCCGCACTATAAAAAAATACTTAGATGACACCTCGTTCCGCCTTCTAGTGCAAGCCTCCATTCTAAGCATCCTAGACTACTGCAATATTATCTACCTGAACTCCACAAAGAAAATTACCAGGAGACTAAAAATGATCCAGAACACCGCCGTTCGCCTCATCTATGGCCTAAAGAAATGGGAACATATCACCCCGTTCTACCACCAACTCCACTGGCTGCCTTTCGAATCCAGAGTGCTCTTCAAGTTCGCATGCTTCTGTTACAAATCGGTAAATGGCTATTCACCAAGATACATCAATCCCCACTTTAACCTCTACTGCTCCTACAAGAAATCCCGCAGAATTCAGCTGTTCGCCTTCCCTTCGCTAAAGCTGTGTCACCTCAAAAGATTCCTAGACAAAACCTTCGCCTTCCAAGCAGCCAAGCTGAACCCATGGCTAGCCCAAATGATACTGGAGGCCCCCACCTACCTCGGCTTTAGAAAACTGCTCAAAACCCACCTATTCAGCAAACAAGACCCCTAACCGCCCCCTTCCGGTAATCGCCTGACCTTTGCCCGGCTCAGCTCCTCCTTCTTGATCACTTCTTTCCCCCCTCTCTTCTACCCTCCTCCTTCTTCATCTGCCAAACTCGGCTAATTATGTTTTAAACCTGATATATTGTTGTAAATCTGTATGTCAATGCGGATCCTAACCTAATTGATGTAAACCGCCTAGAACTCGTTGGGTATGGCGGTATATAAGAATAAAATTATTATTATTATTATTATTCTTGAAATTTCTTTAGAGACCTGGGACCTGGGCTGGAAACCTGGGTTTGATGGACCTTCAGTCTGTTCTAGTACGGCAGTTCTTATGATATACTTCAAAGCCTTCTTTTGTGCTTTGTCTGGAGCACTATAAGTTCTGGGGAAAGTATTCTGGAACTCTTTGTACTATATTTTCCTTCTTGAACTTTTGGACTTAACAATTCTGAATTTTTCTGTGAAATTTACTCTTACTATCATCAAAGCTGCCAAGTTACCCAGTTCCAAGAGGGAGACTTTTTTTTGTCTAGTCCTGGTTTTAAACTTACATCCCAATGCAGTGTGGTATTTGCAGTTCCTGGTTTTACCCTTTGAAAACAGTGCTGCAGGGCCCAAAGTCCCAGAACACATCAGAATGAGGTTGGCAGAAATTCAGGACTGGCCTGAAGTCTTCCTCCTGGCCACTCCACGTTAGATTAACCTTTTGGTTTAGTATTTTCTGCCTCTAAGACTCCAGCACCTGATATTCCTTTCTAGGAGCTAAAGCTGCAGTGCAAAGAGATGAGAGTGATGGGTGATCATTTCTGCAATGATGCTATACCAGTGGTTCCCAACCCTGTCCTGGAGGACCACCAGGCCAATCGGGTTTTCAGGATAGCCCTAATGAATATGCATGAAGCAGATTTGCATGCCTGTCACTTCCATTATATGCAAATCTCTCTCATGCATATTCATTAGGGCTATCCTGAAAACCTGATTGGCCTGGTGGTCCTCCAGGACAGGGTTGGGAACCACTGTACTATACCACTCCAGTTAGTCCCAAGGGGGTCAACTGCCTTTTCATTGACAGAGCTCCCAAGTTACCCAGTTCCAGAAGAGAGACTTTTTGGCCAGTCCTAGTTTTAAACTTGCATCCCACAGTAGTGTGGTAAAGGTGATAGGTGAGATGAGGCCTCCCAAACTGAACACAGCCCTCCAAGTGGGGCATCACCACCTCCTCCCTTCTGCTGGTTATGCTTCTCTCTCTGCAGTTTAGCCTGCTTCTGGCTTCAGTCACCGTTTTGTCACATTGTGTTGCCACCTGGAGATCCTTGAATACCATCACCCTTTGGTCCCTCTACTGAACCATGCACATCAGCTTCTCACTTCCTCCCAGAGCAGAGGGAGCTGGAGCAAGCTGTCCAGGTGTAAGAAGTCGCTCCCTCCCCCCCCCCCCCCGATGTCATCAGACACTGCCTAGCATGTCACCTAAAGCACAGTTCTTCAACCGCCGGTCCGCGGACCGGTGGTGGTCCGCAGAAAATTTCTGCCGGTCCACGCAGGGCCGGCGAGATCAAGTCGGTAGTTAAATTTCCTGCCGACTGCGGTTCCTCCCGACTGCGGTTCCTGCTGATTAATGTTCCTCCCAGCCTCAGGCGATCAAGATAGGCTGCCAACGTCGGGACCTTCTCTCTGTGAGTCTCGCCTGTTCGGAAACAGGAAGTTGAAACAAAATAGGCAGGACTCAGAGAGTGAAGGTCCCGACGTCGGCAGCGTGTCTTGATCGCCACCCCTGCCGAGTTGCTGAAGAGGGCCGCGGGGAAGTTGCGATTAGACCGGAGAGAGCTGCAGATTCAGGTGCAGGTGGAGGGAGATGGTCAGCGTGTGAGAACAAGATCCTGGGGAGCCTTCACAGTGGCTGTCTCCCCTCCCACCAGCTCTCCAATTTGCCAGGGCAGTGATTTACCGGCAACTTCCTGCAGGCAAGTACCGAGAGCTGCTGGAAGGGGAGGAAGCCACTGTAGGAGGCTGGGAAGGTGCTGGAAAAGGGAGAGCTGTTACTGGACTTGAAGGGAGTTAGAAGGAGAGATGCTGCTGGGAGGGGAGGAGGGAAAGGGATGGGAAGAAAGTTAATGTTTGATAGAGGGAGGAGGGAAGGGAGAAGAAGGAGAGATGCTGCTGGAAGGGGAGGAGGGAAAGATATGGGAAGAGAGTTAATGTTGGATAGAGGGAGGAGGGAAGGGAGAAGAAGGAGAGATGCTGCTGGGAGGGGAGGAGGGAAAGGGATGGGAAGAGAGTTACTGTTGGATAGAGGGAGGAGGGAAGGGAGGAGAAGGAGATATGCTCCTGGGAGGGGAGGAGGGAAAGGGATGGGAAGAGAGTTAATGTTGGATAGAGGGAGGAGGGAAGGGAGAAGGAAAAAAAAGGAAGGAGGGTAGGGAGAAAGAAAAAAGGAAGGAAACAGCTGGCAGTGAGATTACAGGAGGGGAAGGGGGGTCAGGGTGGAATGGAGAGATCAGATGAGAGAAAGGGGAGAGAGAGGAATGAGAAAGTAGAGAGACATTGATGCTGGAAAGGGGGTCAGCAGAGAAATTAGAGAGGGATAAAGATGCTAGATCTGGTGTAGGAGAGATAAAAATGAAGAAGGCAGCGAAGCTGGAATGAATTATGTAAAAAGGAGAGAGGAGGATGGACAAGGAAGAGGGGCATAGAAAGAAGTCTGATACATATGAAAGGGGGAGAGGGCAGACATTGGATGAAACGGGCAGATGCTGGAAGGAAAAGAGTGAAAAGAAGATGAAAGCAGAAACCAGAGACAACAAAAGGTAGGAAAAAATAATTTTATTTCTATTTTGTCATTAGAATATATCAGATTTGAAATATATGTCCTGCTAGAGACATAACTGGAGACAGCAGTATTCTGTTAGCATTATATTTCTATGTAGCATTCTATAATAACTTGGCTTGTTCAGTTTTCTTGATAGTAGAGGGGATATATGTGAAGGGGAGGGGAGACAGGGGGTTTTGTTGATCCGTGCTCTGTATATTTGTATTTATAAAATCACAATTGTTCAGAATATTGTTTCTTTATATACTTTAATAAAATACGTTCAATATAAAATCATAATTGTGGCTTGCGCAGATGGGATCAGATGGTTTGCGGGGACCGAGCTCGCGGAGATGGGGCGTAAATGGGGTTTTTAAATTTTAGTCCTAGTAGTTTGCCGGTCCACAAAGTAATTCTTTTATTTCTGCCGGTCCACGGGTGTAAAAAGGTTGAAGAACACTGACCTAAAGCACAAGCCAAAGGGGCACTTCTTTGAGCAGGGATTTGCACAGCAGAGAAAATCCTGACAGAACACCAAGTCACTGAGTGACCTCTCCGTTAACGAAACACCACCAGAGAAGAGATATTGGAAAATCTTACATACAAGGAGGCAAGAATCTCTCTTTCTTGAGTTCAAGTAACTTATTATAAACTCTATAGAAAAGAAACAAATAGATAGGATGAAAATTGGTAAAAAGACATACCGATCTTGGAAATGGACCAAAAATTCCAGTGATTTCATCCCAACCAAAGTTACCCACTGAATTCATAAAAGGCAGTTTCTCCAACTATAGCGCAGAAACGTCAATAATTTTAAATATGGAGACCAAGAAATGACTCCTTCCCTACTGATCATCTTTCCAAGTTTTCAAGTTTATTCATGTCTTACTATCCTGCACCAAGGGTAAAAACCTTCTGGGCAGTTTACAATCTAAAATCAAATCAATCTTAAAATAACAAATACAAGGTTCAAAGCAGAACTATAATTGTTACAGTTAAGCAGAGAGGAAAATACATTCGGTTAAAACTTCTTGCGTCTTGCAGAAAATGCTCAAAAGCTGAATGCCACTATTATGATAATCATCTGAAAAAAAATGTTTTTAACTCAGCTTTAAACTTATCAGTTGAACTCAGTAATTAGAGAGCCAAAATCACAGAGTCCCAAACTTGTAGACCTTTTACTGAAAAAGTAGAAGTCCTAATATGTTCATGAACAATTTTTCGATATGTTGGGACTATAAGACTCTTGATTTTCTGATCAAAGACACACACACCCACTTTATCCAATCTTGATATCAAAATACCACTTTATCCAATCTTGATGTCAGCTATAGTGGCAAAATAATGCTCAATTCTACATTTTGACATTGGTTCAGATCATTGATTGAACCATATCAATGTCATTCTCTTCTTGGTTGGGCTGAGAACTCTTTAGCACCCCCTCGTATGCTGCATAACATTTAAAATGCTATATGGTGATATCCCTAATAGCTTCCCCAGATTTACTGAACTATTAGTAGATCTGTGGTCCAACGTTGCTCTAACGACCTGATCCTGTCATTCCCAACTCTGAAAGATATAAAATGCAAGACATCTCACAGCAAATCATTCAACTACCACATAGCAAAAGTGTGGAATTCACTTCCCATCGAAATTCGCACAACCACGGGATACATACTGTTTTGCAAAAAATTTAAAAACATGGCTTTTTAAGAAATTCTTACCAGGGGTCCAAAGAGATTCAGAATACTAATGCAAGTCACCCGAAACAAAGGCAATGATATTGAACAGAATCAAACCCTGAGGCACTCCACTTCTCGACTTTCTTTCTTCTAAGTACACTCTATCTTCTGTCACTCGACTAGTTTCAAATCCAGTTGAACACCATGGGACCCATTTCCAGCTGCATAGTTTATTCATGAGCCTGCCTATGAGGTGCAATATGAAAGACTGCTGAAATCTAAGTAGACCATGTTCACAGCATGCCCTCCATCTCAGTGGTCTCAAACTCAAACCCTTTGCAGGGCCACATTTTGGATTTGTAGGTACTTGGAGGGCCGCAGAAAAAAATAATTGTCTTATTAAAGAAATGACAATTTTGCATGAGGTAAAACTCTTTATAGTCTATAAATCTTCCTGCCCCCAAGGCCTGTATGTTCCCCCCTTCTTTCCAGCATCCTCCAGCTTCTCCCTGGCCTTCCGGTCTTAGATTCAGCTAATTGCCGCAGCCTGGCATAGAAGATCCCCGGTGCTGTAGCGTTCCTTGTAGGCTGCCATCGGCCTCCACAGCACGTTCCCTCTCCTGCGGTCCCGCCTCTCCTCTGACGTCAGGGACAGGATCACGGCAGAGGGAACGTGCTGCTGAGGACGACAGCACCGGTGATCCTCTCTGCAGGCTGCGGTAATTATCTGAAGGTAAGAGCGGGAGGCCAGGGGGGGAAGCCGGATGATGCTGCAAAGAGCGGGCAGTACTAGTACATACCGCAGGCCACAAAATAGTACCTGGCGGGCCTCATGTGGCCCCCCGGGCCTCGAGTTTGAGACCACTGCTCTATTAGTTATTCAAATTAAAAAATACTGGCATATTCTTCAGCTTCATGATGTTTTTACGGAGGTTCCGATGTTTTCATTTAAAAAAGCAAAAACTATAAGCCAGGTTTTAATAGCTCAAAAGACTGGCTTGAGGAAATCTAGGATCATGGGTAAACATGAAAAATGTGGCCATTGCCAATGGTGTGTGAACACCATTGAGGGAGAGACATGGATAGACCCCCAAACTAAGCGCACTATAACATCTTCGGCTAATACTGATTACCAGACAGCAGGGGTTGTGTATATAGTGATGTGCCCCTGTAATCTAGTATATGTGGGCCGTACTTCAAGGCCTGTTCATATTCGGCTTAATGAGCACAAATCTCGTATAAAAACAAAAACAATGCAAACCCCTATGGTGGAACATTGTGTAACCTCGGGGCATGAAGTGAGTCAGCTTAAATGGAGAGTTATAGACCAGATAAATGTTGGGAGGGAGGGACGGTTAAATATAGATGAATGTTTGAATTATAAGGAACAACGCTGGATTTATACGTTGAACACGGTTATTCCACACGGACTAAATTTAGAACTGGAGTGGACATCTTTGGTTTAATCTGTGCAACTAGTGAGAGGGATCCTAAAAAAGCTTTTTAATAAAGTTGGTTTATACTGTAAGGGGCCGTCCTCTGTCGTCAGGCTTCCACATCATCAAGTGGGCTTGGCCTCAGAACCGGCCCGATGTATTAAAAAGGAAGTACGCTGTCGGCTCCTCTGTAAAGCGTTCGAGGAGGTCGATAGTACAAGAGGGAAGAGAGACGGTTATTCTGAGCAAGTCTGGTATATTTTAAAGGGTAGATATCCCAGCCTTTTTTGCAAGAGTTGTTAAAAGCTTGTCTCAATCTTTTTTTAGGGGTGATGCCTTGATAAAGCGGTTCTCGCGAAACATGTCGGCTATGTCACCCTGCTTGATAAAAGACATCTCTAAATAGAGACAACAACACATAAGCTAAGTGAAATGAAATGAAATGAATTTATAAACTGTAGAAAGCTATAAGCATTGAAATATTTAAAGCTTTTGATAGAAGCAAAAATGGAAAATTAGAAAAATTAGACCCAGTGACGATTTGCCACGTAAAGCTCAGAACAGTGATACGTTTGAGTTCTGAGTGGTGACGCTGAGGGCCTAATAACTATCTGAACAGGTTGCTAGTTGAAATAAGGAAGAAGCTCTTATTTCCATTATACTGATATTTATGAAATAGCCACCTGAAGTTTGGTATGCTATAAATACTTCATTATTATACTAAGCACCTTGGTGTTGTATGTAATATTGACCACATCTATATGTTCATCATATTATTATATTTGATGCATCATCATTGTTATACAAGTTTTAATGTTGTATTTGTTGGTTTGCATCAATAAAAATTGTTTGAACTTAAGTATATTTTCCTTGCACCATCCCACCTATCAGCATTCATATCTGTGAATAGACCTGTGGTAACCCCTGAGATAGGCTCTGCCCCTGTACTATTGTAAAGCAGCTTTAATCTGGTTAAGAGTAATACCGGGGGTGGGGGGAGGGGGGTCTACTTGCTGAATGCACAATTGATTATTTCAAAATGTCCGACTCTTTTCTGATTAGATGCTTCCTCTCTTTGTGGACTATATTTAGGCTTTGCTTATTTATTTCTGTATAAGTTTTTTATTTTTTTTTTTTTAATCACTTGGAGTATTTTGTATAATTATTAAATATAAAATAATAAAAAGTGCTGTGAATCAAATCCCAACCCTGTTGCTCTTATTGAGTTTTCTTTTTCTCCTCTCACCCTGACAGCTCCTTCTTCAGGTACCTCCGCGTGTTACCGAAGCCAGTATGTGCAATTCAGAACTTTGGGTTTGCTGTGAATAGGCTCCGCCTTAGCTTTTATACTGAATTACGCCAGGTGAAGATCATCACTACCCACCAGGCACTAGACCAGGGGTCTCAAAGTCCCTCCTTGAGGGCCGCAATCCAGTCGGGTTTTCAGGATTTCCCCAATGAATATGTACGAGATCTATTTGCATGCACTGCTTTCAATGCATATTCATTGGGGCAATCCTGAAAACCCGACTGGATTGCGGCCCTCAAGGAGGGACTTTGAGATCCTTGCACTAGACACACTTTCTGCATTGTGAGTACTAGATCCTGGAAGGTTCCACCACCATTTTTCTGTGTGGTTACAATCAAAAGTGGTTTTACATATTTGGACAGTTACTTATTTTGCCCAGAGTCACAAAGAGCTTCAGTGAGAATCAAGCCCACCACCTCAGGGTGCCGAGACAGCTGCTTTAACCACTAGGCTTCTCCTCCCTTCCTCCCCCTGGCATTTACATGCATCATTACAGAACAGTGCTCAGGTGCCCTGCTGCCTTTTTTACAGGTAAGTGTACAATTATATGCATAAGTGCTGGTATTCTATTAATTTACATATGCCAAAGACATGTAAATGTAGACATCTTATTATGGAATTGCCTTTTACATATATAAACAATAAACAATATTGATTTAATGCAAAACATTCTCTGCTCTATCTTTAGGTCTTATCCCTAATGTTATATCCACTATTTGGCGCCTAGGTTTAGAGAATGCTATTATTCCTCATAACAGATCCCTTGTGAACTGTGCTGAGGTGATGTCACACCCAACTGAAGTCATAACAAACACATCTCATAAGCCTCATTTTAAGTCTTCCTACTCTAGAAGCCCCTGTAATTTGGGTAGGGTTAAATCAGATCTGAAGAGGATTTCATATAATAACATTTCCCATTTTTCAATTGTACCAATTCCTTGTTATTATATGAATTAGAGAATGACACGGGGACAAATTTTCCACATCCCCGTTGGAACTCATTTTCCCATTCCAGCAAGTTCTTTCGCTGCCTCATTCCTGCAAGCTCCATCCTCATCTGCACAAGCCTCAAACACTTAAAAATCATTAGTGTTTGAGGCCTGTGCGGTTAAAGCAGAGCTTACAGGAACGGGGCAGGGACAGCAACAAAACATATGGGGGACAGGACGGGGAAATTGAGTTCCTGCGGGGGCAAGGACAAATTTGTCTCCGTGTCATTCTCTACACTGCATCACTCTAAAAATCAAAATGTAGTAACAGTGAGCCAAGTCTAGGACAATCAAGCCATTGTGACATCACTAATGAGGTTGGCTCTTAGGCATTGGTGGAATGAGGCATTGTGATGTCACAATACCAGCCCTAGTTATCAGAGGCTGAAGCCCTACCTGCTAAACTGGAACGTACTCAGGTAGGGTTAGTCTCAGTTAAGGCACTGATCTTTGACCTAGGGGCTGCCGCGTGAGCGGACTGCTGGGCTCGATGGACCGCTTGTCTGACCCAGCAGCGGCGATTCTTACGTTCTTATGTTCACTATTCATTTATTCAATTTTCTATACTGTTCTCCCACTTAGAGAATGACATGAGAACAAATTTTCCCCATCCCTGTGGGAATCTCATTTTCCCATCCCGTCCCGGCGAGTTCTTTTCCTGTCCCTGCTCCATTCCTGCAAGCTCCATCCTCATCTGCACAAGCCTCAAACACTTTAAAACCATAAGTAGCAACATTCTAGAGCTCAGATTATGATGTCATAATGCCTCATCCACCAATGCCTAAGCTCCATCCTCATCTGCACAAGCCTCAAACACTTTAAAACCATAAGTGTTCGAGGCCTGTGCGGTTCTATTGATCACTCTCTCCTCAAAAATGGATTTCCTGTCCTATTAACCCTCTTTCTTCCTCCCCTGTTAAAGTCAATCAATTTGTACCTTTGCTTAATCTTTGTAAACTGCATAGAACTTCACGGTATTGCGGTATATAAGCTGTTATTATTATTATTATTATTTAAGGCAGAGCTTACAGGAACGGAAAGGGATACAACAACGACAAAACTTGTGGTAAACAGGACGGGGAAATTGAGTTCCTGTGGGGACGGGAACAAATTTGTCCCCGTGCCATTCTCTAATTTGAATATTTGCTCTGTTGGTAATAAGGAGAGTGAGTGAATAGTTAGAAGATCATCTGCCAGGTTGTTTCTTTCCTTACTGAGACCTGGCTGATATCGGATGAAGGTCCTTGCATCAAGGAGATTTGCCCAACAGGTTACAAACAATTCTCCCTGGCTAGAGATAGGAAAAAAAGGGTATGGTGTTGCATTGATTTCTAAACCTATACGTACTCTGAAAATTTTAGAATTTTTGAAATTAACAGAAGTAGACATTTTTTCTTGTCAAATGAAAGATGCTACATCGACTGATCCTCTTACTTGCATGGTCTTTTACTGTTCCCTCCGGTAAATGGGCCCAGACAAATGATTCTTTTAATTGATTTGTTTACAGAAATTTGATTCATTCTGAATATAATTTAATTATAGGTGATATTAATCTTTATTTAGAGAACCATAATGATCCTACTTCAGAATGGTTTTCCTTCCTGGCAAACTTGAATTATCAAATTCCCTCTTTTCATCCCACACATAAGTGACATTAATTAGATTAAGGGGGAATTCATCAATGGGTTCTAACCACATTAGTACATGCTAACGCGGTCGCTAAATGCTAAAGATGCCCAAAGAATATAATGGGTCTCTTTAGCATTTGGGGCCAAAATCTTTAAAGGGGACCTTGTTGGATTAATTGGCAAAATCCCCTTAAAAGCTTCAAGGACGAGCATAGCTTCTCTTCCCTACTGTGTTGCTCACTTTTGTCTTTCTCTCCTATTATGACTGCAGTTCTATCCCCCTTTCCCATTTTTTCCAGTATGTCATGTTATGGTTCTTGTTATAATTATATCCCCACAAAGTTTTTATAATTTTATTTCTAAGGTAATGTACACTGCTTAGACAATTTTTTAAAGTGATGTATCAAATTTTAATAAACTTAATAATTAAAAAAAATATAATTGGGTGATAAGCACCTACCTGATTCTAAACAAGGTAGGTGCCTCTCACGTGATGCTTAGCAGTGCTTAATGCCTAAGTGGGCATTTTTATGGGCTGACCCGCTAAGCGCAATTCTCCAAAAACTTAGGCGGCTGAAACATAGGCCTTTAAAACCCTGGCCTAAGATTTTACATAGGTGCGATTCTGTAAATGGAGCCTAAGCGTGAATGGCATGTGATTGGTGTCATTTTCTAGGCGCCGGCCAATTTAGGAGCCATGTACAGAATCCGGACTTTAGCATGCGCTAATTGTTAGCAGTTGCTAACGATGTTAGCATGCTCTAATGTGGCTGGTGCACGTTGATGAATTCCCCCCCCCCCCTTAATTTCTTATACTGCCCCAAATTCTTTACCAGATGTTTCCTGGCAAAAATTGCTGTGGTCAGATCATTTTCTATGTAACTTTATTCTAAACTGGAGTATGTTTAAGCAGCTCCAGTACAAATATGTCACTAATCATATAACTAGAGGGAGGATAAATTCTATTGAATTTTGGAACATCTTTTCCTCTTGTTGGTTTGATACCAATGTCGCTGAATTTGAGCGAATCAGGAGAAATATCACCACTCAAATTTTAGATTATTTGGTTCCTTATCATATTAAGTCTAGACATCTTATACAGAACAACAAACTGTTCACTGCAGGTTTGCTGAAATTGAAACGTCATTGTAGGAAATTGGAGAGGAAGTGACAGAAAGATAAGTCCCCTTAGAACAATTTAAGTTAGCAGAAAGCAATCAGCGAGTATAAGTAGGCGCTTAAATCATCCAGGAAAAAAAAGTATTATTCCAAATTAATAGCAGCAGATTCCATCAATACTAAACATTTAGTTCAAATTGTTAATATTCTTCTGGTGACCTCTACTGGTGACCTCTACTGGTGACTATTTCTGATTAGGCTCCTATTGCTGACCAACTAGCAGATTTTCAGAATAAGATATATTATCCACATTTTCTACCCTTATTCCAGATTTGGATATACCTGTTAACAAATACTGAACTGATTTCCATCCTATACAATAGTGGGATTTCAATCTCTTGTTTGAGAAATATCCCCTTCTTTTACTAAACGGTAATAGTGGTTATAAGCGCAGGGAGCTGCGCCGAATGCTCCGCTCTGCTACTGCCGCTCATAGGGCGCACTGATCTAGGGACCTGTTAGGCATCTTTTATAGAATCAGGGCCATTGTGCCTAAATCTTGGGAATGCTACTGACCCGCTCATTTCTCTCATAGCCACACACCCTTTGGAGATACATGCTCTGAAATTTAGGCATACATGTTTTATAATAGGGCATAGATGAGATCTGCGCATAACTCCTAATTACTGTCAATTAAGTGCTTAACACCAATTAATTGTTAGTGCCTAATTGACTAATTAGTTTATGAGCAGATCTGGGATCCACACCTAAATTTGGTCAATCTATATAAAATCTGGGGTATGTTCAATTCTGGTCTTCTTATCTCAAGAAATATATAGTGGCACTAGGAAAGGTTCAAAAAAGAGCAACTAAGATGATAAAAGGGTTGGAACTCCTCTCGTATGAGGAAAGACTAAAACGGTTAGGGCTCTTCAGCTTGGAAAAGAGACGGCTGAGGGGAGATATGATTGAAGTCTACAAAATCCTGAGTGGAGTAGAACGGGTACAAGTGGATCGATTTTTCACTCCGTCAAAAATTACAAAGACTAGGGGACACTCGAAGTTACAGGGAAATATACACTTGATATGTATATGTTATATACCTGATATGTAAACTTCCTGGAAATGTCTAGTTTTCATTCAATTTTGTAATCCGCTTAGAACCGCAAGGCACAGGCGGAATAGAAATCTCTAATGTAATGTATGTAATGTAATGTAATGTTTTAAAACCAATTGGAGGAAATATTTTTTCACTCAGAGAATAGTTCAGCTCTGGAATGTGTTGCCAGAGGTTGTGGTAAAAGCGGATAGCATGGCTGGTTTTAAGAAAGGTTTGGACAAATTCCTAGAGGAAAAGTCCATAGTCTGTTATTAAAACAAGGGGGAAGCCTCTGCTTGCCCTGGATCAGTAGCATGGAATGTTGCTACTCTTTGGGTTTTGGCCAGGTACTAGTGACCTGGATTGGCCACTGGCCACTACTGGTCTTGATGGATCATTGGTCTGATCCAGTAAGACTATTCTTATGTTCTTATCAGCCAGTTAAATGACTTGCCCAAGGCTACAAGCTGCTGCCATGAGATTTGAACTTGGCTTCTCTGGTTCTCAGTCCACTGGTTTACCATTAGGCTGCTCCTCCATTAGGCTCTCATTCCATTTTTTTGTTTTTTAATGTTTATTTGCTGTTTAGAACAGTGCATGAGAGCATGATGGACATTCAACAACCGAAGTATGGTACCCAGTAAAATGTATGGTGCATGTAGTCTGTAAGATGAACAGAAGAAAAATTACTATGCTGTGTATTATTCTCGAGAAAGATTGCAGACTACAGTATCTCTAATGCAAGAAGGGAAAAAAAAATTGCATTGTGTCAGAGATAAAAGATTTCCAGGTTGTGTAATGTGGGGCGAGAAGGAGTAGAGTGTGTTTAATAAGGATAACAGTAGGAGTGATGTTAGAAGGGGGAAAGGTTTGCCGACCATGTGAGGTGCAGGACAAGAAGGATTGCAAAAAGCCAGTGATGAAGGGAAAGCAGGCTTACAGTCTGTGAGTACTAATGCAAGGAAAGAAGGATTACAGTGCAATAGTAAGTGGAGGAGGATTATGGGATGTATGACAGTGGGAAAAGATTTGCTGTTGGAATATAAGAAATACAGGATAGGGCAGGCTCCATAATGCCTGATTTTTGTGTTAAGGGTTTTAAATATAGGTCAAGCAGAGACTCAGGGAAGGTCTAGAGTGGGTAGGGAGCCTTGCAGATAATACCTTATCATATTAAGCTTGACAGCGATTGGCTGGCCCGGAACTTCCTCTCCAACATCAGAATTGACATGGGGGGGGGGGGGGGAAGGGGTAAGACTTGTGGGCCCAGCGCTTGTGCGTTCACAGCAGCGTTCACAGCGCTTGTGGGCACAGCGGCATTCAGAGGCATAAAAAGTTCTGCGGCACATCCAGAAAGTTGATTTGATTATCGCCACTTGGACGACCTGTCTTTTAGTTCGTTCAAGTGTCGACTTGGGCAGGTTTTTAGATGTGTTTAAGTTTTGATTTTGAGCCCCTTAAAACATAAACTAAAGAAGACTTAATGGTTACCTATTAATTAAATATAAAGTAAAGGACCATTGATAGAAGTCGAAATGACCCTGCAGGTGATTTTCTCTACTTATTAATTAATTAAACAGGAACAAGCCTCAGATTGTGGAGTAATTTTCCCATTCTGGGATTTCTTCCAAGAGAAAGAAAGTTATTTTCTCTTACTCCTAGTTACATCACCGGCTTAAACTCATCCTCCCTACCATAACTAAAACCATAATTTATTATTTATTCCTTAAATTGATATATCTCCTTACCTAATCTTTAATCAATTTTCATTCACCAATTAAATTAATTAAATATGGAAGTCTAAAAAGCCTTTATAATTCAATAATATTTCATGGTTGGGAATTTTTTCATTAGAAGACCACAGTTCATTTCAACACTCAAAACCGACAGAAACAAATGTGCTAAATTTTTAAAGTGCACTAGTGCTTCAAAGTGCTTTATGAAAGTGCTTATGTGCTATAAGTTACTTCAATGCTTCTCAAGACTTAAAGTACTTAGTTTTGTGCTCTTTTTGAAACCAAGGCCGTTACTTAATGCTTTCAATCTTCCGACGCGGCCTGCGTTTCGCGGGATAAAATTACATCCCCGCTGCATCAGGGATATGACTCTCTAGCAACGCTTCTCTGGACTAACTGCACGCCACTGCCGGTTCCGAGCAGAAAATGTTATTTGTATACTGCGATGCGCCATGAAGTTTAATGCAGTTGACAAAAATTAAACTAAGACCGTACATAAGCAGTGAGGGTACAAGTGCAAACAGCTTAGGAACAAGACAGGGCCAGTGTCAATACAATCAAAGTAAATTAATACAAAGAACCCAAGTAAGTAAACAGCCGGCGAATACAGTTAAAGTAATAGATAAGGATTCCCAAATGCAGGTGCTGGGGTGGTTGAACATACAAGTATTAGATGTATTTGTGATCTTTTCGCTGAGGAAATTCGACCACATCACCTCGACTCAAACTGGCTCCCAATACAAGCAAGAATTCTATTCAGATTTTACTGTCTACTATTCAAAGCCATGAATGGAGACAGCCCAGCCTACTTGAACAACCGCCTTATCCGAACTACTACAACTAGACAAAGGAGAACCCAGACACCATTCATTCACCCCCCAATCAGCGGTATCAAACGCAAAAAAAAATGTACGAAGGCCTATTGGCCACGCAGGCAGCGAAACTAGACCATCAACTCTCCAAACTACTGATCACGACACCAAACTACAAAACTTTCAGAAGAGAAATAAAAGCCCTGCTATTCAAGAAATCCATCAGGACAAACTAACACCGCAGGAAGCATTTCAATCTCCCCCAGATCCCACAACCTTCTGACTAAATTATTTATCTTGTAATGACCCTGAAAAAACGACCAGATCTCCCCCGAAGTAACCTGCTCTACTTTGCAACTCTCCTGGAAATGTCCAGATAACCTCTTGTGTAATCTGCCTTGAACCGCGAGGTAATGGTGGAATAAAAATCACTAATGTAATGTAATGTAGAGCATTTACAGTTTCTGGGAGGTAAGAGCATAGGTGTTTGTCTGTCTTGTCTGTTTAGATTGTAAGCTCTTTTGAGCAGGGACTGTCTTCTTTGTGACTGTACAGCGCTGCATGCATCTGGTAGTGCTATATAAATAATTCATAGTAGTAGTAGTGTGAAGAGTTTTAGTCTTTGGGAAGCAGAGCTGAGATTGTGATGTCATAATGCCTCATTCCACCAATAAGAGCCAACCTCATCAGCGATGTCACAATGGCTTGACTGCCCAGTACTCCCCTCTGCCCTCCAACCCAGCCAGCTGATTAACCGTTCCCCTTAACTGTATCCATGGCATCCTGTTTGTTTGTCTTGCTTGTTTAGATTGTAAGCTCTTTTGAGCAGGGACTGTCTTCTTTGTGACTGTACAGCGCTGCATGCATCTGGTAGTGCTATATAAATAATTCATAGTAGTAGTAGTGTGAAGAGTTACAGTCTTTGGGAAGCAGAGCGGAGATTGTGATGTCATAATGCCTCATAGAAACATAGAAGATGACGGCAGATAATGGCCATAGCCCATCAGGTCTGCCCACTCTACTGACCCACCCCCAAGTCTACTATCCTAGGGATCCCACTCCTGGGGACAGGTTCTCTTGGCTTAACCCTCTAAGGGATCCCACATGGGCATCCCATTTGCTCTTAAATTCTTGCACGCTGTTTGCCTCGATCACCTGCACCGGGAGCTCGTTCCAAGGATCAACCACTCTCTCGGTGAAGAAATATTTCCTGGTGTCGCCATGAAATTTCCCGCCCCTGAGTTTGAGCAGATGCCCTCTTGTGGCTGAGGGTCCTTTGACAAAGAGAATCTCTTCTTCCATCTCAATACGGCCGGTAATATACTTAAATGTCTCGATCATGTCTCCTCTCTCCCTACGTTCCTCGAGTGAGTACAGCCGCAAATTTTTCAGCCTTTCCTCGTACGATAGATCCTTGAGCCCCGAGACCATCCTGGTGGCCATCCGTTGCACCGACTCTACTCTCGGCACATCTTTTCGGTAGTGTGGCCTCCAGAATTGCACACAGTATTCCAAATGAGGTCTCACCATGGTTCTGTATAATGGCATTATGACTTCAGGCTTCCGGCTGACGAAACTCCTGCGGATGCAACCTAACAACTGTCTTGCCTTAGATGAAGCCTTCTCCAAATGATCAGCAGTTTTCATGTCTGCGCTGATGATCACTCCCAAGTCTCGTTCTTTTGAAGTTCTAGCTAAGGTCTCACCATTCAAGGTGTAAGTTCTGCACGGATTTCTGCTGCCGAGGTGCATGATCTTGCATTTCTTAGCGTTGAAGCCCAGCTGCCAGGTCGAGGACCAAAGCTCCAACAAATGTAGGTCCTGTGTCATACTATCGGGTGAATTGCCGTCTCTCACTATATTGCATAGTTTGGCGTCGTCAGCGAATAACGTTATCGTACCTTGAAGCCCCTGAGTTAGGTCCCCTCATTCCACCAATAAGAGCCAACCTCATCAGTGATGTCACAATGGCTTGATTGTCCTGTACTCCCCTCTGCCCTCCAACCCAGCCAGCTGATTAACCGTTCCCCTTAACTGTATCCATGACATCCTGTTTGTCTGTCTTGTCTGTTTAGATTCTAAGCTTTTTCTAGTCTCCTTTGTGACTCTGTACAGCACTGCATATGTCTGGTAGTGCTATAGAAATAATGAATAGCAGTAGTAGGTAAGTTATTAAGCTTCCCCTAAAATGCATGTATGACAAAAAGGACCTTTTGATAGGGAGTAGTTCCCATTTGAAGTGAGCAGCTTGGTAGGATAACAGTTTTGTGACGTAAGCTCTATTAGGCCTTCCTTGCAGGGAGTGGTAGAAGAAAATCGAGTTAGAATGCAAAAGGCAGGCTGGAGAGGTAAACTCAAATACTTTCACCGTATAGTTTGGTAGGAGTGTTCAAGGCTTGTGCAGATGAAGACAGAGCTTGCAGGAACGTGGCAGGGACAGGGACAGAGCTCGCAGGGACAGCAGGGAGATAGAGAAATCCCACGGGGATGAGGGGAAATTTGTCCCCTTGTGTGTCATTCTCTACATCACATGGTGAAATGGTGTATATAATCCCTACACTGTTTTAATTGCACATAACAAAAACGCTTTTCATCTGAATCCATATGGCAATCTTTGGTAGTATCATTCTTAACATAAGAAGCTTTATTATCCCAGTTCAAACACAGTTTATCCTCAGACCTATGTAGCTACTCCACCTTTTCAACATAAATCTGGTTCAGAAAGAGCTTATGGTGAAATAGCCATGATTCATTTGGGCCTGGCCACAAATCAAGTTTTGCAGATAAAAGGACATTCCGCTGGTTTCATTTTCTGGGTGAAATGTTTTGTGCAGCTCTGACACGTTTTTTGATCCACTGTCAGCCACGTAGGGCCTGATATTCAAAGGATTTATGCTCCTAACTTTGAGAGTTATGCTCATAAATTGGCCTCTGAAAATGTAACTAGGGCTGAGTGCATCACTTTAGACTCAAGATTTTTACTAAACTCCTGCACTGAGCAGCATAAAAAGTGGGTGACCACAGATGCAGATTGAGGTCGGGGAAAGAGGTTAGCAGCTTAACACTGATTCGTGGGCTCAGCGAGTACTCCATAATGGCACGCTTGTGCCAGTTCTCTTATAGAATACTAGCTGATGGCCCGGCGTTGCACGGGTATTTAATTATAGCAATAACACTGTAAATGGATTCAAATAAAGATACTTTATAGTGGTGAATGAAATTATACAGCTTTATAAAAAGTACAATATTCAAATTATAATGTGAAATATTTGACAAAATGAATACAATACAACTAACACAAAACTTGATTATAAACAACATTTTTAGTTTCACCTCCAGGAGCAAGAACATATAAATTCTTGGGTGAAGAGACCCCCAGAACATATCACCCCAGGTAGTGAGGGATCTGCATACCAAGTTTCGTTCAAATCGGTCCCACAGCTTTTTACATTTTTTCCATTGACTTGAATGGGTGAAATCTGATTTTCTGTTTGTAGCTCCGCCCACGTGTGCCGTTTTTGCGTGATCGCGGCACATACATACATACATCCGATTTTATATATATAGATTGGCGTAAGTACTGTACCAATTATGCACCCAACTTTTATTAGTGGCAGCCTTAAAAGCGACCACCGATCGCTTGTCAATCATGCGACAGCGCCATTAAGAGAATTGCGCCTCCAGCAAAAATAAGTGCAGGAAACAAGAACATAAGAATTGCCATATTGGAACAGATCAAAGGTCCATCAAGCCCAGTATCCTGTTTGCAACAGTGGCCAACCTAGATCCCAAGTGCATGGCAGAAACCCAAAGAGTAGCAACGTTCTAGAGCAGTGGTTCTTAACCTTGTTGGAGGTACTGAACCCCACCAGTTTCATATGCGTGTTCACTGAACCCTTCTTTATTGGAAAAATAAAATATGATTTTTACAAATTCAAAACATAGGTCATGCAATTAGGACGCTGACTCCCATCACGTTCCGTTATACACGTGAATCCATATTGTACATATTCGTCCGACCTCTTTCGTATTTTGCTCGACATAGTTAGTAAGGGATTAAAATATTAAGATAGGTATCACACGACGTACCATCACAACAGTTGCAATTCGACTACTGTGCGCATCAAATCCCCTGCAGCGCAGATAGGCCAAGCGATGTTGCGTGATCACCTGCAGCCAATTATGGACAAGCGGGGCGTATCATCACGAATCATAAGCACTTCGGTCACGTTCAATCATCTATCAGTTAAATCACAAATTTTGATCAGGAATTGATTGATGTATATAAGGCGTTAGTTACAGATTGATAGATCAAGAAACCGAGTACACGATCAGTCTTGATCAAAATCACCGAATAACTGATAGATGATTGAACGTGACCGAAGCGCAATATGAGTCGGAGGTGTGTTTTGACCTCCGCCAAACCCGCGAGACTGACTCACCGAACCCCTGGGGTTCGGTCGAACCCAGGTTAAGAACCACTGCTCTAGAGCTCAGATTGTGATGTCATAATGCCTCATTCCACCAACGACTAAGAGCCAACCCCATCAGTGATGTCACAATGGCTTGATTGTCCTATACTTGGCTCACTTAAGAACATAAGAGCTGCCATATTAGGACAGAGCAAAGATCAATTAAGCCCAGTATCTTGTTTCCAACAGTGGCCAAACCAGGTCCCAAGTTCCTAGCTAGATCCCAAGCAGTAAACCAGATTTTATGCTGCTTATCCTAGGAATAAGCAGTGGATTTCCCCAAGCCATCTCAATAATAGCCTATGGACTTCTCTTTTAAAAAATTATCCAAGCCTTTTTTAAACCCCACTAAGCTAACTTAAGATCAAATATAAACCTCGCTAAGCTAATTCTGAATCAAATACAAATTTCTACTACTAACTTATTTGAGTGTGCAAGGCCGTGCTCCTATATATTTGGTAGAATGCATAACTCCCTATAATTCGCTTTCGAAGTTGCACAATGTGATTTGTCGATACCGACAAGAAAAGAGCTCAGGCTAAAGATGGTCCGAGCAGGGGTTTTCTCCTGCTCAGGACCAGAAGAGTGGAATAAGCTTCCATCTTATATTAGACAACAGAGAAGGTTATGGCCCTCTTTTACAAAGGTGCGCTAAGCTTTTTAGGGCGGATTTAGAGTGCGCTGAATCAACGCATGTGCTAACCGCTAACATGTCCAAAGGATAGCATGCATGTGTTAGCGTTTAGTGAGTATTTAGCTTGCAATAATATTTAGCATGCGCTAAAAAGCTTAGCGCGCCTTTGTAAAAGAGGGGGTGTTTTAGTGAAATATATTTATTAATTTTCAAAGTGCAGAGAAAAACATCCAGAATAAAATATAACAGTATCCTTACAAATGTGCACTAATATAAACCCCCCTCCTATCCCCCCACCCCCCACCCCCAAAGAAAACCCACACACAAAAATCCCTGAGCTCATTGAAAGAAGAAAAGCAGATTATGAGTTCAAGAGTCTACTCCGGGCCACAGGAGTAAGTGTCAACCAAAATCGCTCCCAAATCAAAGTGAATCTGTAGCCCAGTCTCGTGTCAAGATTATTAAAATGTCTACATTCCAAGGAAGCATGTATGATCATTAGCAAGAAAGGGTGTTTAAAAAAAAATGTATTGAAACGTAATTTGTCCTGCCTTATAAAGTATGCCAGCTGATACTGTAGCTATGACAAAACTATACTGTTGTTTATTTAATGATGTCTGTTATGGAAAAGAAGAGTTGATGATTGCATCTTAATGTTGGTTTTGCTTTTTTTGTTTTGTTTTATGGTGATACTTTTATGTTGTAAGTTAATTTTATTGTGCGTGTTGCACTGTACTCCGTTTTGATAATGGCAGATTATAAACTAAACTAAACTAAACTAAACCTTAGGTTTATATACCGCACCATCTCCACAGTCGTAGAGCTCGGCACGGTTTACAGGAATTGAGATGAAAAAGGAACTTCGAGCAAAGGAAGAGGATAGGAGGAAAGAAGAGGGTTTGGAGGACTAAGATATCAAAGGACTAGGATATCAAAGGAGGGGGGAGTGTTACATTTTTGAGAAAAGCCAGGTTTTCAGATGTTTACGGACAAGTTGGAGAGAGCTCAGGTTCTGAAGAGGGGAGGTAAGGTTGTTCCAGAGCTCGGTGAATCTGAAGGGGAGGGAAGTCCCCAGCTTTCCTGGGTGAGAAATGCCTTTTGATGAAGGGAAGGATAGTTTCAACTTTTGGGTAGTTCTGGTGGTATTAAGATTTGAGGAGTTCCAAGAAAGTGGAATAAATGGAGGAAGAATGCCGTGGAGGATCTTGAAAGTTAGGCAGATGCATTTGAAGTGGACTCTGGAAATTATCGGAAGCCAATGAAGCTTGGACAGGAGCGGTGAGACGTGATCAAATTTGCTTTTTTGCAAAGATAAGCTTAGCCGTGGCATTCTGAATCCGTTGGAGTCTGTGAAGGTTTTTCTTCGTTAGGCTTATGAAGATAGAATTGCAATAATCCAATCTAGAGAGGATGATGGATTGGACGAGAACGGCAAAATGCTTTTGCTGGAAACAGGATCTTACTTTCCTCAGCATGTGTAGGCTGAAAAAGCATTTTTTTACCAGGGAGTTGAGGTGGTCATTGAAGGACAATGAAGAGTCAATGATGATGCCCAGGACCTTGCTGGAGAATTCAAGCTGCAGAGTGGGGCCGGAGGACAGTGGGATTGAGGTGGGTAGCTGAGCTAATTTTGGGCCGAGCCAGAGTAGTTTTGTCTTGGATTCAAACAAATAAACAAACTGATTTCAACACATTCTCCGGCAACGGGTTCCAGAGTTTAATTACACGTTGAGCGAAGAACTATTTTCTCCGGTTTGTTTTAAACCTACTACTTAGTAGCTTCATCGCATGTCCCCTTGTCCTAGTATTTTTGGAAAGAGTGAACAACGCGATTCAGATCTACCCTTTCCACTCCACTCAGTATTTCACTGTCATATTTCCCCTGAGCCTTCTTTTCTCCGAGCCGCTTTAGCCTTTCCTCATAGGGTAAGCCAGGGTTTTCAAGGCCTACATTTCCGGCGACAACCTTTGACGTGAATCGCGCTTCCAGAGGCACCTGCTGGTGCCTAATGGTACTTCTAGAGTTATCAAACTATTGTTTAAATTTATATCATGCTTTATGAAGCAGCTTATAATACTTGTAAAAGACACAAGGGGAATCTCAGAATGCCACTTGTCTGCTTGTTGGTTCCTGCAGTACAATGTGGCAGCCCTCGTCACTGGCTCACCCAAATGTGCCCTCTATTCTATTCTCTTTTTTAGATTCTTCACACTGTTTCTAATTCAAATTTTTCATACTGTTTCTGTGCTTTTTAATAAATAAATAAATATGCTAATATCTTTAAAGTCATTTCCAGAATCTCAGTTCATTGAATTGGATGACCTATTGTAAGCAGATTGAGAAAGCGAATGAATGAAATGTAGTTGCTAAGGCACTTCCCCCGTCCTGAGGAAGATACGAAACGCGTTGGTGGGGGCGTAATGTAACAGCGACATCGCACTAACAAAGCTAAGTTATCTAGGGGATAAGAAATGTTCAGTATATTACTTGAAAATGAATCAGAAAGAATGATATGACTGAGAAAACATATGGAAGAGATAAAAATTCAATGAACTGAGATTTTGGAAATGACTTTAAAGATATTAGCATATTTATTTATTTATTTATTTATTAAAGAGCCCAGAAACAGTATGAAAAATTAGAATTAGAAACTGTGAAGAATCTAAAAAAGAGATTAGAATAGAATAGAGGGCACATTTGGGTGAGCCAGTGACGAGTGCTGCCACATTGTACTGCAGGAACCAACAAGCAAACAATTGTTTGAAAAATCTTTGAGTGGATTGATATTATAGAATGCCTAATAGGATTGAACTTCTAGAGTTAGCCATGCTGGTAGGCCCCTCCAGAAGGCCCCTCTGGGGGCACAATTCTGCCACTATTTAGGCGCCATTGAAATTTTATCTACGTACCGTTTTCCCCACACTGTCTATACCCCTTCCAGATGAACATCCACTTTGCAGTTAGTTACCTGTGGGGACACTTAGGTGACCAGTTGTAGAACAGCACCTAAATGCTCTTTCACGCTGAATTTCTGTTTTGCCATCATTTAAGCGCTTAATTATCGCTATCTGCTGTTATTCCATGACAGTTATTTGCCTAACGTATGGGGCACTATGTTCAATTAGCCCCTAGGGCTCTGATTCTATTAAAGACGCCTAATGTTAGGCACCTAGATCAGTACCAGTGGCATAGTAAGGGGGGGGCAGGGGGATGATCCGCCCCAGGCGCGGTCTTCCTAAGGGTATTGCCCCCTCCTCCTCTCTGCCCCACCCCCTGCTCTTCTCCTTGCCATGCACACGCGCCCCCTTGCCTTCCCTCATACCTTTTTTTTATTGGCGCGAGGTTGTTGCTCGCATCAGCATCGGCACTCTCTCTGATGTCACTTCCGGGACCCACACCTAGGAGGAAGTGATGTCAAAGGGCAAGCCGACACCATCGTGGGCCTGCTGCTCACGCCAGAGAAGTTTAAAAAGGTACAGGGAAAGGGAAGGAGTGGTGCGCAGTGGGGGGTGGGTGGGAGGGGGGGAGGCAGGGGAGGAACAGCACCATCCCGGGCGCCCTCATCCCTGCTGTGCCACTGACCAGCACACCTAGCCGATCGAGGTGCCTAGCTTAATTTTTAAATTGGCTTATTCAGTGCTGATATCTAAACAATGCCAGTAAAAAAAACCCAATTGAAAACCAACTAAAAATGAATTGTCTGATAGGCGCCTAACTCGATAGACGCCTATGACTTCCAGTAGGCATCTACCCTGAGGTGCCTGCCAGAAAGTTGGCATGGTGAGGGGTGATTTTATTTATTAATATGTTTTCTCTCCCATTCTCCCCAAAGAGCTCAGAATGGGTTAAGGGATAGGGATTTGTATACTGCCTTTTTGTACTTACACAACCACACTCAAAACGGTTTACACTTCCCCCTCTGTATTCATGAATTCCGTATCTACGGATTCGCTCATTCACGGTTTTAAACAAAAGAAATTACTTTCATTTTTTGGGCTAGTTTAAGCCCTGTAAGCCCCACCTTAAGCCTTGCCTGGTGGTCTAGCGGGTTTTCAGGCAGGAGCGATCTTCCCACGCTCCTGCCCCATGCAGATCGCTCACAGGAAATGGCTCGAGAGACTACGGGAGTCATATCCTGTGAGCAATCTGCAAGGGGCAGGAGCGTGGGAAGATCACTCCTGCCTGAAAACCCGCTAGACCACCAGGTAAGGCTTAATGGGGGCTTACAGGGCTTAAAATAGCCGGGGGAAGCAGGGGTTAGGGGCAGAACCGGCCCAAATATTATTCACGTTTTTTTTTCATATTCGTGGGCCGGCTCTGCCCCGAACCCCCACGAATATGGAGGGGGAAGTGTTCGTACAGGTGCTCAAGCATTTTCCTCCATCTGTCTCGGTGGGCTCACAATCTATCTAATGTGCCTGGGGCAGCTGAGGCTGTAGCTTTAACCACTGCACCACATTCTCCTGCGGTTAAACATACATAATATACAGTTAACAGGTTACAATTAGCCATAGTTATAGTCCAAGTTTTTATCCTAACTCAGCTCGTACTAGGGATCTATTACCAATATACATAACTAGTATTTTAGCCCGTTACATGAACGGGTGCTAAAATATATGTCTGTGTGTCTTTATTTCTGTCTCTCTCTCCCTCCCGCTGTCTGTCTCTCTCCCTGGTCCTCTTTGTCTGTCTGTCTTTCTGTGTCTCTCCCTGCCCCTGTGTCTTTCTTCTTTTCTTTCTATCTATCTGTCTCTCTCCCTGCCCCCTATGCAGCAGCATTTCTCTCCCACCCCTGTGCAGCAGCCACAGCAGTATTCCCTCCCCCTCCATTTCCCTCCCCCCACACCACTTCCCTGTGCAGCAGCAGCGTTTCACCTATCCCCCTTCCCTTCCCACAGTCCCGACAAACCTTCCGATTCCAGCAGCGTCTGCAGCACTCTACACACGCTGCTTTGGAGCCTGCTACTGCCCAGCAAATCAGGGCATTAGAAGGCCCCAAAGCAGTGTGTGTAGAGTGCTGCAGACGCTGCTTGAATCGGAAGGTTTCAGGACCCGCAGCCCTTGCCGGACCTGAAGCGAGCTCGGGGGGAGGGGGGGGGGGGGGTTTGGGTTTTTTACGCGGGCCCAGCCGGAACAGGAGGAGAAGCCTGGGAGCCAGGAATTACCGTTATCCTTCAGACGGCAAGAGCCACTGCGGCTGACAGGCTCCACGCTGCTGCGCACATGCACACTCCTACCTGCAGGTCACTACAGCGCAACGGAAAACGGGAGCATGCAGGTGGGAGTGCGCATACGCGCTTAGGGCTTTATTATATTAGATATACAGTTTACAAGTTAGGTTTGCCATAGTTACAGTGTAAGATTTCTTCACTCAACGTGTAATCAAACTCTGGAATTCGTTGCCAGAGAATGGTGAAATCAATTTATAAATGATTTGAATAAATTCCTAAAAGGGAAGTCCATAGGTCATTATTGAGAGGGCTTGGGGGAAATCCATTGCTTAATCTTAGGATAAGCAGCATAAAATCTGTTTTATTACTTGGGATCTAGCTAGGTACTTGGTTCCTGGATTGGCCACTGTTAGAAACAGGATACTAGGCTTGATGGACCTTCAGTCTGTCCCAGTATGACAATTCTTATGTTCTTAAGAGCACCCTGGCACGAGTACTTCTTGCACCTTCCTGGGCCTCTTTACTGTGTAGCCAGTTTGTATTTTATCTGTATCCCATGTATTAGCTCGCCTTGTTGTGAACTGCCTAGAACTTTTTCGGTACGGTGGTATATAAGAATAAAATTATTATTATTATTAATAATATATCCTAGTTAGCAGGGAATGCATGGTGCAAAAAGTAGTAAGTCAGGCAAGTTGGAGAAGATGTTGAACTCAACAACTGGGAAGCTCTTCTTTCTACCCATAACAGGCTAACCCCTCCTCCCCCCCCCCCTCTTTTACAAAGCTGTACTAGTGGCTACTGCTCTGGTAATCGCTCCGACATCCATAGGGAATTAGTGGGCATCGGAGTGTTTGCCGTAATGTAGCCACTAACGCGGCTTTGTAAAAAAAAAAAAAAAAGCCCTAAATTTGCAAATAGTGCACGATCAAATGAAACAAATCACATTTCATTGTGGTTTGGTTTGATTTGATTTGGTTTTGCTATGAAACACAAATGTTTTATTGCATTTTTTTTATTTTGTTTCCAAACTAATGCACACTGCTGGAAGAAATCAGTTTTCTTGTTTTTATCAGGCTTCCTGATTCTTTATGTAACTTTGAGTCAGCATGTGTTTATCTGATTGCAGAGTCTTGTTATATATTCTATTGAATACAGTTAATTAAAAAAGTAAAGATTCCATTTTGCTTGAGATAATTTAAAATAATGAACAGCCCTAGAACAGTAAATCACAAATTAAAATATTGGCGATTAATAGACGCAGCTGTGTACTTAAGATTTTATTACATTGCTTCAACAATAATTGGATCAGAATAAACATTTTTAACCTATCATTCAGCGCAAAAAAACAATATTGCAGGGTTTCATCTGAACGGTGCAGCTAGAAATCTTTTTAGCATTCAATAATCTGCAAAAAAAGAAAAAAAAGTAAGATTTTACTAGATGAGATTTTAAAAATCATTTTGCAATTAATATGCCACTAAAGTAAATCCAGCACATAAAACACCAGATCATCCCTTTCTTCCTTTTAAAAGCAAGCACTAAATAGTTTTCAGTAGTTGTCTGAGATACCAGTTTGGAAAAAAAAAAAAAAAAGCCTTCAGGCGGTTTGTGAGGCCTTTTGAAAAAAGCATGACATTCAATCAAAGTTCAGCGAGAAAAGTTTTAAAGAGTAAACTTAGGAAATGAGAAAGCAAAGTAGCACAGTGATTAACTCTCATTTGTGCGTTACGATGAAAATTAATTAAAATGTTTAAACCATAGGAGGCAGGTTACCTCCTCAAGACCTCCTCAAGACCTCCGAGTCAGCGTGGATCCAGTGGTGATTCATCTTACACTGATGGGGAGAGGGGAAAAAGAAGATGAACAGCTAGGACAAATGTGTTTTCAATGGTGCTTAGCAGCAGGACAACCACTGAGACCTCACTGCAATGTTGCCAACATGTGGCATAGTAATGCGATGTTTACGGCCAGGAATGGCTTATGAGAAAGGTTCTGTCGTCTCCCTGAAACTTTTCTTCTAAGTGCCATAGAACGGCATTAATGTTTCTCAAGGAGAATATCATTGTGAGTTAGAACATAGTAACCCTGTACACCTCTACTGTAATTCAATTCAGAGTTATTACATCACATAGTGCTGTTTAGGTGCTTATATAGGGGTCTAGTATTAACTGCGGGGACAAATTTTTCCCTGTCCCCGCAGAAACTCGATTCCCCCGTCCCCATGAGTTTGTCTCTGTCCCTGCTCCATTCCTGTAAGCTCTGTCTTAACCACACGTGCCTCGGACACATGATTTTAATAATAATAATAATAATAATAATTTTATTTTTGGTCTACTGCCCAACCAATAGTTCTGGGCGGTTCACATCAAGAGAACTGTTACATTTCAGAGAAAGTACAAAAACAGAGAGTACAACAATAAAATTATCGTACAAACCTTTAAACAGGTATGTTTTCATCGTCTTTCTAAGTACATAATAAGACTGTGAATGAGCAATCAAGGAGCTCATTTGAGAATTCATTTTTCCAGCTTGAAAAGCAAGTGCCTTTTCCAAAAAAACCTCTTGAAACGGCAAGCTTCTGGGGTAGGATATATAAACATCACGGAATTTCTTGTATTCTTAATTGACATGTATAATTTCAATTGAGAAGATAGGTATGTTGGTAATAGACCAAAGAGTGCTTTTAAACAAATGCAACCAAATTTAAAAATGACTAAAGCTTCAAATGGAAACCAGTGGAGCTGCAAGTAGAAATGGCTCACATGATCAAACTTTCTCAAGCTTTAAAGTGTTGAGGCTTGTGCAGATGAGGACGGAGCTTAGGCATTGGTGGAATGAGGCATTATGACATCACAATCTGAGCTCTAGAATGTTGCTACTTAGGATTTGAAAGTGTTTGAGGCTTGTGCAGATGAAGACAGAGCTTAGGCATTGGTGGAATGAGGCATTATGACATCACAATCTGAGCTCTAGAATGTTGCTACTTAGGATTTTAAAGTGGTTGAGGCTTGTGCAGATGAGGACGGAGCTTAGGCATTGATGGAATTAGGCATTATGACATCACAATCTGAGCTCTAGAATGTTGCTACTTAGGATTTTAAAGTGTTTGAGGCTTGGGCAGATGAGGATGGAGTTTGCAGGAATGGGGCAGGGACAAGAAAATAACTCACGGGGACGGGAAAATGAGTTCCCGCGGGGACGGGGAAAAATCTGTCCCCCTGTCATTCTCTAATCACACATCTAGGCACCAGTACCTATATGGAGGAGTGGCCTAGTGGTTAGAGCTGCTGCCTCAGCACCGATCCTTTTGAACATGGGCAAGCCACTTAACCCTCCACTACCCCAGGTAACACAGTTAGATTGTGAGCCTGCCAGGAGAAATAGGGAAAATAGTTGGAGTACCTGATTTTAAAACCTGACTGTACGCCACTTTGGTGAATCTCTTCATAAAACGCGGTCAATAAATCCCAATAAATAAATACGTGTCAGTTGTAAAATTGTAACCTACCGATGTAAGTGCCAGTTCTTACACGTGGAGAGATTGCCATTTTGCAAACTGCCTTATGTTTTCCTGGCATCTTACCTCATCTTTCTGGCTACTCCCCTGACAATTAGGATGATCGATGTGCCAGTGAAATAAGTAAGATGACTGATTATGGCATAAATATGCCAGTATTAATAACTCTCTACAGAAACCCCTGTAATTCTGTATAGAGCCCATGTATTGTAACATTCCACAGAAGCTCAAGTATTGTAACACCTTTACTGAAGCTCAAGCAAACCGCTCTGAATCAGCAGTGGTATAGAAGCTCACAAAAATAACATCTTCCCTCCATGGCAAAGTTTCTCACCAATCATTCCATCATATATTGAAAACTGGAACTGATTGCTCCTCGCAGGAAGTTGTTTACTGTATCGTGTGCCCTTGTGGTAAAATATATATAGGGCACACGAGAAGAGTAATCAAAATTAGGATCGCGGAACATTTGAGCAATATTTGTTGTAGGAGGTAGACGGCCCCGATTGTAACCCATTGGCGTACTGTTGGCCATGACATCGACAAGTTAAGATACACTGTATTATGGCGAGCTTATGATTTATCAGGCGATGTTAGCCAGTTTTTGCTTAGACAGGAGCAGAGATTTTGTATTTTTTTATGGCATACATTAGCTCCTGATGGCTTAAACAATGAAATAGAGTGGTTTTAATGTTGATATATTAGCTGCATGGATGGGCATTTAGATTTCCAGCGTTTTTCTGTTAGCCCCGCCCTGGGCTAGCGTGAACACGCCATGGTATGCTGTACCATGTCTGGTCTCTGTTTTGGATCCGCCCCATACGTGGGCGGTCTTGGAAAGATCTTTAATGATGATGGTTTCCCTCGTTTTTGCGGACGCACGTCGAGGGGGAGTGGTTCCCTCTGATGTCAGCGCGTTTTGGATTTATGCTTGGCTGACCTGCACCTGTGTAAAGCTGTTCTCTTCCACGCTGTCAGTTAGTTCGGGTGGGAGTACCCTCGAACGAGTGAGCTGGTTAAGAATTATATTAGCAGTATGAATTAAGTTAAGTGTATTTATGGTACTGTGTTTCATAGTTAGTTTAGTTAGTTCTCATTGTGGGATTTGTCTTTGTTTTAGTTTATTTGTTTTTTTATGTTTTTTCCAGTGCCCCCTCCTGAAGAAGCTCCAATTTGTGAAACTCGAGCTGGGGGGGGGGGTCTCGAGGGAAATATGAGACAGCATTAGAATTTTGGACACAATGTTTTAAGACCGGAGCGGTTGTGGGACGGGTCCCAGCGTCACCACTGCTTAAAATAAGTTGAAAGGGGATAGATTCTGTACAAACGTAAGGAAGTTCTTCTTCACCCAGAGAGTGGTGGAAAACTGGAACGCTCCAGGGATTCAAGACAAAGTTAGACAAGTTCCTGCTGAACCAGAACATACGCAGGTAAGGCTAGACTCAGTTAGGGTGCTGGTCTTTGACCTAGGGGCCGCCGCGGGAGTGGACTGCTGGGCACGATGTGCCACTGGTCTGACCCAGCAGCGGCAAGTCTTATGTTCTTCTCTATGTCCGTATGCGGTGGTATGAGATGGTGATCAGCTGTGATGGTCTCATTAACAATCTGGTCCGTGTTGATCACTAGAGGTTGATTGTTGGGTCTGAGCTTTTCACATACACACATTTTTATGTATTTATTTATTTGAGAAGTTATATTTAAAAAAATTTTTAAGGTCATAAGTTATTTTGACTTGCATGTGGATATAAAAACATAGAAGCACGATGGCAGATAAAGGCCATATGGCCCATGAAGTCTGCCCACCCACAGCATCCACTATCTAGCAAGTATAAGCAAATGTAAATCTCAGTGTTTACCTGTTGGGACATATGTGTGAATGTATGCACATAAGAACATAGGAATAGCCATACTGGGTCAGAGAAATGACCATCTAGCCCAGAATCCTGTTTCCATAGTGGTCCATCCAGGACACAAGTACCTGGCAAAAATCTAAATAGTAGCAACATTTTGTGCTACCCATGAAGCTTAACTGAGGTCTTTTTCTTCACTTCTTTTATTTTTCGGGGAGGGGGGGGTCTAGTTGGTTATGGGATTACTGGCTTGTAGAGGAGTAAATTCTGGGGTCAGTATCTAGATAGAGTTGAGTGTGTATATTACAGATATTAAATTTTTGAATAAACACACTCTAGTCTCTTTAGAATAAGTGGTAGGTTTACGTAATTGAAAGTCACCCATTATTATAGTCTTGCCCAATTTGTCAGCTCCCATAATCTCTGTAAACACTTCTTCATCTCTCTGCTCATTCTTTACCAGGGGACGGAAATACAGACCCACCTGTATATGTGCATGCTTTAGTCACCAACAACAGGCCTTCCTTCATACAGACAGTTTAGACACACTCATTTAATTAATTAATTTAATTTTCTATACCGTTCTCCCAGCGGAGCTCAGAACGGTTTACAGTCAACTCCACCTAAGTGCATGTCGGATAAGCGCACGCTCCGGTTATCCGCAACCTACCACCACAGTCCCGGGGTTTGTTTGTTTTTTTACATTAAAGTCACTGGACGTACACTCTGGATATTTGCACTTCTCATAAGCACACAATCCGCTTATGCGCACTGTCATAGGTCCCACCTCTATTCTTTCACGTTAAGTTTCAAGTTTCAAGTTTTATTGTGTTGAATATACCGACCATCAATGCTAAAAAAAAAAAAAAAATGAAATAAAAGGTGAAATAATAATTATATATATATGAGGGGGGAGTGAACATTAAAAGACGATAAACAAGAACTTACATGAATTTGAGATTAATAAGGGGAAGGAAGGGTCAATAAGTACATTATTAAAATGAAATTTAAAAGAAAGGGAGAAGGGGGGATAAGACATCAGGGATAGGGTCGCTTCGTTAAAGCGGTTGAGATGATTTTACTGGTTAGGGGAAGGAGGTAATTAGAGGTTATGATATGCATCTTGAAATAGGAATGTTTTTAGTTTGGTCTTGAATTTGACGAGAAGATTTTCATGACATTACATTCACTCCGGTTACATGCAATCACGGGTCCTCTGCATTTACTATCCCCCACCCCCCTCCCCGGAACGTCACAGCATCGCGAGCCGGCCTAGGCAGCAAGCAGACGGGAAACCTACGCCAGTGCACCAAGCACTCACCAGCACCTTCCTCTCGGCACTGCTTGCTGTTGCCACCATCACCCCAGGTTGCTGCAAATACTGGCTAAACGACCACCTGATTAAAAAGTGGTACTCCTATTAAGAGCACACTCCGCTTAAGCGCATGTGGCGGTCTGGTCCGGAGGCCTTGCACTTAAGCAGAGTTGACTGTACATGAATTTATTCAGGCACTCGGGCATTTTTCCCTGACTGTCCTGGTGGGGCTCACAGTCTTATCTTTAAAATAATCTAAAATTGTTTTTACCATGTATAACATGAAAAAGGCTTCTAAAATAATAACCTATGGAGCTAATGTTAGAAACAGCAAAATGTTAAAAAAATGGCACAAAAGTGGCAGATGGACTTTTTTTTTTTTTGCAAAAAAGTCCAAACTGCTATTTTTGAAACTCATTTTTAAGACTTTTTCTATGCAGTTTGTCTAAATCTCAAGGGGGCATGTTTTGGGTGGGATTACAATTTGGTCATTTTTTTGAGATAATGAAACACATAGGCAGTGGAACGCTCTTTTGTTTGAGGGGGCCCAAAAGCTCCACCCTAGACCCCGCCCCATAATAATAGTACTAATTGTAATGCCATTTCTTCCATTCATTTTTCATATACACACAGTATCTTATTAACAATACATAATGGTAACCACATAATTAAACTACACAAAGCACTGTATGCAGAGAAAACGTTAATTAACTATCATTTATATTCTGCTTTTTTCAGAGAGGTCAAGGCACATGCAATGTAACCTCAGTAACTGCTACAGAAAACTCCCCTTCAGTGCCGAAGAATTACATCAAGAAGTAACACAAAACCCTGCACAGCGCATAAGAATAGCAATACTGGGTCAGCACAGTGTTTCTCAACCTTTTCAAGCCAAGTACCCCCTAGCCTAACACATACCAACCGAGTACCCCCGCCCAAGCTACGCTCCAGACCCGCCCAAACCCTGCTCCTGACTCCACCCCCATAATAATAGTACTAATTGTAATGCAATTTCTTCCATCCATTTTTCATATACACACAATATAATCTTATTAATACACTAGTATTTTAGCCCGTTACATTAACGGGTGTTAGAATATATGTCTGTCTGTCTTTATTTCTGTCTCTCTCTCCCTCCCGCTGTCTTTCTTTCTGTCTGTCTCTCTCCCTGGCCCCCTTTGTCTGTCTGTCTTTCTGTGTCTCTCCCTGCCCGTGTCTTTTTTCTTTTCTTTCTGTCTCCCTTCCTCCCGCTGTCTGTCTTCATTTCTCTCCCCCCACTTCCCTGTGCAGCAGCCACAACAGCATTCCGTCCCCCTCCATTTCCCTATGCAGCAGCATTTCCCCCACCCTACTTCCCTGTGCAGCAGTATTTCGATCCCCCCCCCACTTCCCTGTGGAGCAGCCACAGCAGCAGCATTCCCTCCCCCTCCATTTCCCTCTCCCCCACACCACTTCCCTGTGCAGCAGCAGCGTTTACCCTACCCCCCTTTCCCTTCCTGCGCTCTGGCCAGCTCCCTTAGTCCCTTACCGCACCCCCTTTCCCTTCCCACGGTCCCGACAAACCTGCTGATTCCAGCAGCGTCTGCAGCACTCTACACACGCTGCTTCGGGGCCTTCTATTGCCCTGATTTACTCTGGCACGTCCCCGATGACATCATCAGAGACATGGCAGAGCAAATCAGGGCAGTAGAAGGCCTCGAAGCAGCATGTGTAGAGTGCTGCAGACACTGCTGGAATCGGCAGGTTTGGAGTCAGGACCGCGGGAAGGGAAGGGGGGGCGGCAAAGGACTAAGTGAGCCTGTCAGATGTCGGGAAGGGATGGGAAGGTCAGACCGCGAAGAAATTATTTACGGAGTGAATGGGGAGCCGGCAAAGTGGCTGGAGTCTTTTTTGTCGGCGAGCCACCACCGCGAAAAACTTTATTAAGGGAGCCAGCGAGACCGTGAATGCGGGGCCGTTGTAAGCTCGCATACGCATTCTTGCCGGCCACGGACATACGGATCAGGGAACACACCGGTAAGAGTGCACATGCGCGGCTAGGGTTTTATTATATTAGATAATGGTAACCACAAAATTATAAAAACACAAAAACACACTGTACGCAGAGAAAATGTTAATTATCATTTATATTCAGGGGGGTTTCAAAGAGATCTAGGCAGGTGACTTTAAAATATGTAATGTCACCTCAGTAACTACTATAGAAAAATAGACAAATATAGTGCAGAATATAGACAGCAGATATAAATTCTCAAAACTAACACATTTTGATTACTAAGGCTCTCTTCTATCAAACTGCGATAGCAATTTTTAGTGTGGGGAGCCGCGCTGAATGGCCCGTGCTGCTCCCAACGCTCATAGGAACTCAATGAGCGCCGGGAGCAGTGCGGGCCATTCAACACGGCTCCCCGCACTAAAAACTGCTATCGCAGTTTGATAGAAGAGGGCCTATATTGAAAATAAAACCATTTTTCCTACCCTTGTTGTCTGGTGATTTCATGAGTCTCTGGTTGCATTTCTTTCTTTCTTTCTTCCTTGCCTCCAGACCTCATTCCATTCCCCAACCAACATCTCTCTCTGTCCCTCCATGAGTCCAACTTTTTTTCCTTTCTCATCCCCCAGATCATTTTTCACCACTGTCCAACAGCCCCATGCCCATTTCTCCTTCTATCACTCCTCTGCAGCACCATGCCACATCTCTCCCTCTATACAGGGGTAGGGAACTCTGGTCCTCGAGAGCCGTATTCCAATCGGGTTTTCAGGATTTCCCCAATGAATGTGCATGAGAAATGCATATTCATTGGGGAAATCCTGAATACCTGACTGGAATATGACTCTCAAGGACCAGAGTTCCCTACCCCTGCTCTATCACTATGCCCAACATTCCTCCCCCTTGCATCCCCTTCAATCAGTCCCTCTGTTCCCTCTCCATCACCATATCCAACATTTCTCCCTCTCATCCTTCTGTTCCCCATGCACCTCTACCTCACTCTTCTCTAGGCCCAATTTTCCTCTTCCTTTTCCCTCATGTGCACCATCTTTTTCCCTCTCACTCACACACTCAGGCCCAACAATTGTCCCTTTGTATTCCCACCCTCCTTCCTATGTCCCGAGTTAATTCCCCCTTCCTCACTTCTATGTCCCGAGTTGGTGCCCCCTCCCTCTCGCTGTCTTCCAGCCTTTGTCCCACCCCCTTCCTCCCTCCCCCGAAGATGACCCAAGCCGACCCCCTGCCAATTCCTCCTCCCCCCCTGGTCCACCGTCGCCCCCCACCACCCACCAGCTCCATTTAATTATCCCCGCCGCAACTCTGGGAAGGGAAGGGCCAGGCAAGTGCAGCGATTGCACGCCACCAGCCCACAAGCCTTCCCCTGACATCAATTCTGACGTTGAAGAGAAGGTCCGGGTCAGCCAAGCAGCGATTTTGTGATTCAGAGCGCATGTGATTGTTAAAGAGCCATCTTCCTGGTGCTGTCTTGCTCTTTTGCTTTATAGCAACGGTCTCAAACACGCGGCCCACAGGCCGCATGTGGCTCTCCAGATTTTATTTGCGGCCAGCGGTCTGGACTGGATCATTATCTTCCTTTTGGAGCAGCAGCGTGTCTGGCTGGCTCATTCCGTTCAAAGCCGTGGGTTGGCGGCTCTTTGCGCTATCCACGGAAGAGCTGGCCAGACACGCTGCTGCTCCAGTGGCGTACCAAGGGGGGGGGGGCGGACCACTGTTCTCCCTAGAGTGCGGCTCGTCTAGAGCAGTGGTGCCCAACCTGCTTCCCTTCCCTTCTCAGGCCGGCACCGTGTTATTTGATCTCCCTGCTTCTCACCGGGGCCGACCAACTCTCGCTGCCCGACGTCAATTCTGACATCGAGAGGACGTTCTAGCTAGCCAATCGCTGCCTGGCTGCCCGGAACGTCCTTTTCGATGTTAGAATTAACGTCGGGCAGCGAGAGTTGGTCGGCCCCGTGGAGAAGAGAAAGAGGGAGATCTCGGCCTGTTCCCGATGGCGGCAGCGGCAGCAGCCTATTCCCCAGCGGCGGTGGCGTGGAGGAGGGCAGGAAGGAAGGAAGAAAGAAAGAAAGAAGGGGGGACAGGGAGCCAGAAACAAAGCAAAAAATGGGACACGGAATCAAAGAAAGACAGACATAAAAAAAGAAAGAAAAAGTCGGGGGAGGGAATGAGGTCTGGAGGAGAGGAAGCATACAGGAGGCTGAAAGAAGAGAAGAAATATTGGATGCATAGTCAGAGACTGATGAAATTACCAAACAAAGGTAGGAAAATGATTTTATTTTCAATTTAGTGATTGAAATGTGCCAGTTTTGAGAAAGAAAAGATATTAAACTTTAAATGTGAGGGCTGCAGAAAAAATAGAGCACTTGGAGGGCCGCAGAAAAAATAGTTAATGTCTTATTAAAGAAATAACAATTTTGCATGAGGTAAAACTGTTTATAGTTTATATATCTTTCCTTTTAACTGTTAAAGGAAAGTTTTATAAACTATAAGGAGTTTAACCTCATGCAAAATTGTCATTTCTTTAATAAGACATTAACTATTTTTTCTGCGGCCCTCCATGTACCTACAAATTCAAAATGTGGCCCCGCAAAGGGTTTGAGTTTGAGACCACTGCTTTATAGCATTTAGGGGAGTTAGTGTTTGGTTTCTCAAGACTCTTCCCTTCTTCCTAGTTGTATTTTGTACAAACCTCCAATGAAAGAGTATGGCGTGCAAAATATTTATTTACTGGGAGGTTTTCTTTTTAATCTGCTCTAAGTTATCCAAAAAGAATTATGAGTGGCAGCAATATATACTGAGGTGACCATACATCGATTTTACATTGACTTGGAAGCAAGTATCCTTTAAAAGTCTCCTCTGTTCCAAAGAATGGCAAAGGTAGAAAAAAGATCTCTTGCCTCTGAAAGTTCTTTGAAAGCAAGCCGAATGCCAACTGCTAGTGTTGCATTTGTCAAACATGAAAGATTCCAAAAAACGAACTGAGGTTAAAGCAAAAGCTTGGTGAGATTTCAGGCCCTTAGAAAATCGATCATTTTGGTAGAGGCAGGCTTTCAAATAAGTTTGAAAACAGACAGAATGTTGTTCCTTTTTCAAAGTTTCGATATGGATTTCTTGTCAGCTTCCCCACACATGTCAGAGGTCAGTGTCAGAGTGGCCCTGTGGCACCCATTAACTACAACCAGCAAACTTGTTCAGTATTGATCCATAATCTCTAAGTATCTATTAATGTTGGGTATAAAAAGTGGTTTCATGTCTTTCTAAAACAGATAACTCAGGAAGGCCAAAAGGTCAGGTCTAGTGATATATTATTATTTCATCGCACTAGAGGCCGAAACCGTGGAGAGAAAACAGGAGACCACATCGTCCATTACTCTTCGAAGCAGAAATTGACAAGTTCTTTACCAACGGTACAGAATCAAAACATAATAGACCACAGTCTCTGATCCAGCAACGCGCATGCAGGAGATTTGTGTTTCTATTGAAAGATTAATTAAATGATCCGTTCGCAGTGCAAAGAACTGGGTGGCCCAACGGTCTGCATGTATTTCTTCAAAGCTGAATCTCGAGTGATTCTGAGTTCTAGCCTGCAAGGAAGTGAGGACAGACTGGGAAAACGGACTTTTGAACAATTTTAACACATTATCACATTTTTGCCTGAGTGAAAATGTAATATAATATCAAATAAAAATATAGATCTATTGTATATTTCACTTATATGTTCAATGGGTTTGAATTTGAGCAGGATTAAGCTCTCTAACTACTGGCATTAGTTGCTGAGGGTTTAAAATCCTTCCTCCCTCCAAACTGTTAAATTTAAATTATTTAAAGCAGGGGTGTCCAACCTTTTGGCTTCCCTGGGCCGCATTGGCCGAAAAAAATGTTTCTGGGGCCGCACAAACGCGCAAACGCTGCAGCAAGACAGAGGAGGGAGCCGGCAAGATGGTAAACACCCAGGGGCATCAGAGGAAAACACTGCATTGCCCTCGACCGGGGCCACACAAAATACTTATCAGGGCCGCAGGTTGGACACCCCTGATTTAAAGTATTCATATACCACTCATAGCCTAAGTGGTTTACATTCAGGTACTCAAGCATTTTCCCTGTCTGTCCCAGTAGGCTCACACTCTATCTAATGTTCCTGGGGCAATGGGGGATTAAGTGACTTGCCCAGGGTCACAAGGAGCAGTGTGGGATTTGAACTTACAACCTCAGAGTGCTGAGGGTGCAGCTCTAACCACTGAGCCACACACTCCAATCAAAAAGATTTACTATGGCTGGATTTTGATTGCTGTATTCGTGGGGCACTACAGTCAAGGCTAACCAGAGGACTATGCATGTTTTGCAGCCGCACAGATCACAAGGGAGACTGGGGAGCAAAATCACTCCCTATCCATTTGCTCCCTTGCAGTTGCTGTAGCAAAGTGGGCAGAGTAAGGGCTGTCTCATAGGGTACAATACTGGCTCTGGATGCTCCTGGTTGCAGCGCAAGGGAGAAGAATTTACCGCGGCAATCTCTAGTGCACAAAAAGCTGGATTCAGTCACAGCCTATTCCAGTGGCTCTCAGCCATGTCGGGTTTTCAGGATATCCCTAATGAATATGCATGAGACATATATGCATGCCATCTCCTCCATTATATGCAAATCTCTCTCATGCACAGTGGCGTACCAAGGGGGGGCGGGAGGGGCGGTCCGCCCCGGGTGCCAGTCCTGAGGGGGTGCTCCCGGCCTTGCCGTTCAGTCCCCCCCCACCCCCGAAGGACCGCTCGCCCCACTGACCTTCCTGTACCACCTGTGAAGCAGCCCGTAGCAGGATCGCGATGTCAGCGATCCCTGAGCTACTTGGGCGCTGCTTCCTGCGCCGCGGTCCCGCCCCTCCTCTGACGTCAGAGGAAGGGCGAGACCGCGGTGCAGGAAGCAGCGCAGGGATAGCTGACGTCGCGATCCTGCTGCGGCTGCTTCATAGATGGTGCTGGAAGGTCAGTGGGGCGAGCGGTCCTTCGGGGGTGGTGGGGGGGGGGACTGAACGGCAAGGCCGGGAGCATAGGTAGTGCTGCTTCAGAGGTGGTGCGGGGAGGCCAGGGGGGCGAGCGGTCCTTCGGGGTGGGGCGGGCGGGCAGGCAGGCAGGCAGGCTTTCAAGGGGGAGGGGGGTGACAGGCAGGCAGGCAGGCCTTCAAGGGGGGACAGGCAAGCCTTCAAGGGGGGAGGCAGGCCTTCAAGGGGGGGGACAGGCCTTCGGGGGGGTGTGCAGACCTTCAAGGGGGAGGGACAGGCCTTCAAGGGGGGGCAGGCAGGCCTTCAAGGGGGGGGACAGGTCTACAAGGGGGTGGGACAGGCCTACAAGGGGGTGGGACAGGCCTTCAAGGAGAGGACAGGCCTTCGGGGGGGTGCAGGACTTCGGGGGGTGCAGAGGGGTGGGACAGGCCTTCAAGGGGAGGACAGGCCTTCGGGGGGGTGCAGGACTTCGGGGGGTGCAGACCTTCAAGGGGTTGCAGGCCTTCAAGGGGGGGGGACAGGCCTTCAAGGGGGGGACAGGCCTTCAAGGGGGGGGACAGGCCTTCAAGGGGGGGACAGGCCTTCGGGGGGTGTAGGCCTTCAGGGGGGGTACAGACCTTCAAGGGGGTGCAGGCCTTCAATGGGGGGGACAGGCCTTCGGGGGGTGCAGGCCTTCGGGGGGGTGCAGACCTTCAAGGGGTGCAGGCCTTCAAGGGGGGGACAGGCCTTCAAGGGGGGACAGGCAGGCAGGCCTACAAGGGGGTGGGACAGGCCTTCAAGGGGGGGACAGGCCTTCGGGGGGGTGCAGACCTTCAAGGGGGGGGACAGGCCTTCAAGGGGGGGACAGGCAGGCAGGCCTTCAAGGGGGGACAGGCCTACAAGGGGGAGGGACAGGCCTTCAAGGGGGGGACAGGCCTACAAGGGGATGGGACAGGCCTTCAAGGGGGGTGCAGGCCTTCAAGGGAGGCCAGGCAGACCTTTAAGGGGGGGACAGGCCTTTGGGGGGACCCTGGTTTAGAAGTACACGGAGGGAAGGGGTGTTCAAAGAGACGTGCATATGCCAAACTTTGGGGGGGAGGAAGAAATAATGGGTCTGAAAATAGAGGAGAGGGAGAGAGATGATGGACCATGGGATTTAGGGAGGGAAGGAACAGAAAGGGAGAGAAATTGGACACAAGGGATGGTGTGGAGGAGGGATAGAGATACTGGATAGGAGGGTAATTGGGAAAAGAAAGGGAGAGATGGTGGACTCTGGGGTGGTGGGGAAGGAGGGAGAGATGCCGGATGAAAGGGTAGTTAAGAAAAGGTGGATCTGTGGAGGGAGATGAAAAAAAGGAAAGATATCAGACTTCCTGGGGAGGAAAGGGAAATGGAAAGGGAGGACAGAGTTGGCAGATGGATGGTTAGCACGCAGAAAGAAGAAAGAAGGAGACCCTGGCAAGTAAGTTATCAGAAGAAAACCAGAGCCTTGGACCAACAAGATTTGAAATATAACCAGACAACAAAAGGTAGAAAAATTAATTTTATTTTCTGTTTTGTGATTATAATATGTCAGATTTGAAATGTGTATCCTGCCAGAGCTGGTGTTGGACTGCAAACGTGAGCTAGGATTTAACAGAGAGAGGAAAAGTCCTTTTTGTTTCTTTATTTTATTTACACCACAGTGCCAGTGTGGTTAGGAGAAGCCAAAGGGGGTGAAAAAGCTATAAAACCCACCAGGAGTTTTGAAAAAAATCACCCAACTGGGCAGGAAAATCGAATTGAAAAACCAATTCAATAGGCTGAATCGAATCGAAATTTTTTTTCCTGAATCTGGCAGCATTAGTTTGTGCTACTGTCTTAGACTTTAGGACCTGGGATTGGGGAGAGATGGCATCCTCAGTACTTTATAATGCAAGTCAAACGAGGATTTGGTCAGACTTTTGAAGGGTCTGCAGAAAAAAAATATTGTATATGCCGGGGACATGAGACAGCAGGAAATGGGAACTTTTCTTCCTTCTATTTTTGTGAATGGAAAGGCTGAGGATGTCAGAGAGTTCAGTTAAAATATGTGCTTTATAAGAAAATATAATAATGTGTTTTATAAAGTTTATAGCATAGCTGGCCTACCCAGTGAGGTGTTCCTAGTGGTGGTGGTGGCAGCGTGTCAATGTGTTGAGAGGAAGAGGTGGTCTGGGAAATTCTGCTGAGCAAACTCCGGGCCCATTTCCACCCCCCAGTTAGTCCACTCCACTCAACTGGTTCACACACTGAGTGGGTCTTTGGGTGTTGTTTTGGGATCTCTTCCAGTGGTTTATCAGTATCTCCTTCTGGTCCAAGGAAGGAAACTTTGTTATCCTTAGCATTGACCTACAGAATATGTTTGTAACAGTGCTGCTTGTGTGGCATTAGGCTATGTAGTGATCGAAAGAAAAAAACAGACCTTTGCACATTTTTGCACTATATGGTGGGTGTATGAGGAGATTCACATTTCCTGCACAGCTATGTCCATGTGAAGTTACCTTGTGCTGTATTTGACATCTAGCAAGGTCTCTGTTTGAAATAAAAGATCTAAACTTAAAAATGAAGTGGCCAGAAGTTATGGTAAAAGCAGATAGTGTAGCTGGTTTTAAGAAAGATTTGGACAAATTCCTGGAGGAAAAGTCCATAATCTGTTATTAAAACATGGGGGAAGTGTCTGCTTGCCCTGGATCGGTAGCATGGAATGTTGCTACTCTTTGGGTTTTGACCAGGTATTAGTGTCCTGGATTGACTACCATGAGAATGGGCTACTGGGCATGATGGACCATTGGTCTGACCCAGTTAGGCTATTCTTATGTTATGTTCTCATCTGTAGGGGCCTTTGTTTTCACTTCTTATTTTAATGTATTTTTTTTCTGGGAACTTATCAGTGTTTTTTACAATGGGAACAAAAATGGAAGAGAATGAATGTGTGTGGGATGAGGAGGTAACTAATTTCTTCAACTAAATAATTCAATCCACTTCAAACAGACATAGGAGAACTCACGCACCATTCACACACCCTCCAACCAAAAACGTCAAAAGAAAAAAACTGTTCGACAACCTCCTAGCCATTCGAGCTGCAACACTCGACCCCCAACTCTACAACCAATTGACATCGACCACAGACTGCAAAACCTTCAAAAAGAAATAAAAACCCTTCTATTAAAAAAACACATAAAACCGAACTAACACAATCAGAACTGTCCCAAGCATCACCTGCAACTACTCCATATGTACTTCTGATGTCATGACAATTCAGACATAATTTATGTTATGTTATGTTTGGAATATAAGAAAATTTTCACTGCCTGTTTCTATTCTGACCATTTATTCCGTTTCATGGTCATTACAAAAAATATTTTTTTGCATGGGGGGGTGTCAAAAAATGATGGGCCCCGGGTGCCACATACCCTAGGTACGCCACTGCTCATGCATATTCATTAAAACATCAATTGATACACCATAGAGAGCTAACTTACAATTATAACTCTTATAATCACTAATTAAACCATTTAAAATGTATTTCTTACATATAATTTTACCCACAACCACCAAAAATTTCATGTAAACCACAATGGCACCATTAATTAATTACATAAATATATCTAATAAATATATATGAACCCTTCCCATCCAATAAAAGTTCATATCAAACTTGTATCATTGCCCATATGTTGAATTTCAATATCTTCAAATACTTTTCTTTTTCCTCTGTTTGTTTGTCCATTAAACTGTTACTTCATACTCCATGCATCCTTTCTCTCCACAACTAAACCACTATGCCCAACACAAGTCTGTGTTTCGCCCGTCAGCATTGTCAGGGGCTCAATAGTTCCAAGATTCAATTAGATTCTGTATTCTTTTCATTCATTATACAATATATATAAGCCTCACACCATTGGGAGCATTCCAAACCTCAATCTCTCTCTACAAAGGCCAAACCGGAACTGAAAGCCTTACAGGGTATTCCTTATGCAGGTCGGGAATATAAAGTCTTTGCATAAGCAGATGATATTTTGCTTCATCTTAGAAACCCTGAATCCACCATTCCATATTTATTGGATTTAATTGACAGATTTGGAAAATTCTCTGGTTATAAAATAAATTGGAATAAATCGGAAGTTCTTCCACTAAATGTACATTGTCCACAAGGACTTTTTGACTCATTCCCTTTTGTATGGAAAGAGGAAAGCATACTGATTGGTTATGTCCCCATTGAGATCGCCCCATGTGTTGAGTATCAAGTTACCTAATTATGTGAAGGACATTAATATTTTATTTGATACATGGAAATCTTTAAAATGTATTAATAATTTGACTGAAATTCAAGTAGAGAAATCCACATGTAAATCTTTATGGGTAAACTCCAAGATTCAAATTGGCGGGACGAAGATTGCCTGGAAGCATTGGATGCAAGCAGGTATATGTACATTAGATGAAGTTATATCTCATGGAAAAATGCTTGATTTTTCACAACTGCAACAGTCTTTTGGCATAGCAAAGTCTCAAATTTATAAATGGTTGCAGCTGAAGCAAGCCATTCAGAAAGGGTTCCCTGAATGGTGAAATTTTAAAAATTACTATAGCTTTCAGACAGATTCACTAGGGCATCAGGCCTCCCGGTGGTACAAATTAATATCTGACCTATTGAATAAAAAACCAAAGACAAGTCTAAAGGACATTTGGAGCATTGAGATTAAGCAGCATATTTCTGCAACTCAATGGCCACAAATTTGGACTTGGAGGATGAGTTGTACAATGTCAGCATCTATGAGACAAACTTGGCTGTTTCTGCTACATAGAAGTTTCTGGACCCCTGTGTGTTTACAAAAATTAGACAGTTCTAAATCTAATAGATGCTGGCATTGTCATGTAGATATTGGAACACTGGATCATCTGCTTTTCTTTTGTCCTTTGATACTCAGCTTCTGGAAGTCGATTTGGGGACAGATTAATGAAATACTTGATTCATCATTTCCTCTGACATATGAGTTGGTTATATGTGGCACCTTATTGCATGTCAAGCCCCCATTGGATAGGTATAAATGTCGACTTGGCTTGATCATGACAGGGATAGCTATTCAGATAACGCAAAATTGAAAGAGCGCTGATCGTCTCAACTTCCCTTTCTGGTGGGCAAGCTTATGCTCAATTTACAAATATGAAAAAATGAATGCAGAATTGTTAGGGAATAATAAGACGTTCAAATCAGTATGAGGCCCATTGGCAGTTTTTATTGCATCTATATACCGTATTTTCGCGGATATAACGCGCACCTGTGTAAAACGCGCACAGGGGTATAGCGCGCAGAAATCACGATGATATGTACCAAAACTTTTCTATACCGCGCTCAGGCATATAACGCGCATGATGCCCGACGCTCCTTTCGCCCGCCCTGACTTTCCGTGCGCTGTCCCGACTCTCCGTTCACCCCCCATGACTTCCGTGCACTGCCCTGACTTTCCGTGCGCTGTCCTGACTCTCCGTTCACCCCCCCTGACTTTCCGTGCACTGTCCCCCCTTGAAGTCCTGTCCCCCCTTGAAGGTCTGTCCCCATCCTGAAAGCCTGATGCCCCCCCCCGACGTCCGATACATCCCCCCCCCCGGCAGGACCACTCGCACCCTCACCCCGAAGGACCGCCGACTCCCCAACAATATCGGGCCAGGAGGGAGCCCAAACCCTCCTGGCCACGGCGACCCCCTAACCCCACCCCGCACTACATTACGGGCAGGAGGGATCCCAGGCCCTCCTGCCCTCGACGCAAACCCCCTCCCCCCAACGACCGCCCCCCCCAAGAACCTCCGCCCGTCCCCCAGCCGACCCGCGACCCCCCTGGCCGACCCCCACGACACCCCCACCCGCCTTCCCCGTACCTTTGTGTAGTTGGGCCAGAAGGGAGCCCAAACCCTCCTGGCCACGGCGACCCCCCTAACCCCACCCCGCACTACATTACGGGCAGGAGGGATCCCAGGCCCTCCTGCCCTCGACGCAAACCCCCTCCCCCCAACGACCGCCCCCCCCCCCCCAAGAACCTCCGCCCGTCCCCCAGCCGACCCGCGACCCCCCTGGCCGACCCCCACGACCCCCCCACCCCCATTCCCCGTACCTTTGGAAGTTGGCCGGACAGACGGGAGCCAAACCCGCCTGTCCGGCAGGCAGCCAACGAAGGAATGAGGCCGGATTGGCCCATCCGTCCTAAAGCTCCGCCTACTGGTGGGGCCTAAGGCGCGTGGGCCAATCAGAATAGGCCCTGGAGCCTTAGGTCCCACCTGGGGGCGCGGCCTGAGGCACATGGGCCAAACCCGACCATGTGTCTCAGGCGCCCCCAGGTGGGACCTAAGGCTCATACCATACCACATCAAGTCTAATATAACTTAAGAGTTTTTAAATTGTGTAGGATACAAACATGGTTTGGATAAACTACATTTTTAACAGCTCTGATTTTCCACAAAGTATACTTCTGTATAAGGCAAAGTCTTAGAAAAATGCTTAGCAAACTATTGCAGATTTGGTGCTTACTAATCCACTCTAAAATAAGCATTTACAAGTTATAATTAAAAGAATGAATTTAGCATATTGCTCTGCTGGATGTGGTGGGTTATGGCAATGCTACAGTAACCCTTAAATATTTTCATAATTTGCTTCTGCTTGCACCGGAAAAAAAACAGCTACTCATCAGTTTTCGATCACTTTCATCTTGTCCTTCCCATTTACTAAAGTAAATAAGATGTCCACTCAGATAATGGAAACCCCACTAGCTCTCTGTTAGTGCCTCTTCATGCTAATTAACCACATTGGATACAGTCATAGTAGATGCATCAATGATTTGCCTGATAAAAGTCTGGTTTGTGCTCACCCAGAGAAGAAACTGGTGAGAAGCAATTGGCGGGAGTCATCTGTTTTATCTTAACCGCGTTAAGGTCATTTCATCTGCCAACCTCTGGTTCTGAATCACCCAAAAATTAACTC